>NC_056750.1:213709911-213897411 GCF_019279795.1 Protopterus annectens | reverse complement strand
CGCTCTCATCTCCAGGACATTAATGTGCAACTATGACTCTGTCTTAGGCCAGGTGCCTTGGGCCATTCTTCCCTGCAAAAGCTCCCCCACCCTATCAGAGAAGCGTCCGTGGTCACCGTGGCTGATGGCGGGGGAAGAACAAATGGGCGACCTACTGTTACATGATGGCTGGTCAGCCACCACTGAAGATCCTTTCTGCATGAATCTGTAATCATTATCAAGAATGACATCAGAAGTTGTTGGTAAGACCACTGGGTGAAGAGTAACCACTGAAGTAATCTCATGTGCAAACGTCCCAGAGGAACTGCTATGAGCATTGCTGCCATCATACCTAGTAGTTTCAACACTTGAGAGGCTGGTACTTTTTTACTTGTCAGAATGTCTGATACCTGTTGTCAAAGAGTGACTATTCTGTCCAGTGGCAATTTTATCATGGTGGTGGCAGTGTCTAAGTCTGCTCCAATAAAGGAGATACGCTGTGATGGTGACAATGCAGACTTGTTGAAATTTATAGTTATTCCTGAGAGCACAGATTGAGAGTGTGATCCCTGGACTGAAGTTGTTGATGCCTGGAGGTGGCAGTGAGGATCCAGTCGTCCAGATACGAAAACACTCGGAATCCTAGATGCCTCAGGTGAGCTGTAACCACTGCCATGCATTTGGTAAACACTTTGGGGGCTGTCATGAGACCAAAGATCAGTGCTCGGAACTGAGAGTGACTGGCTCCCAGCCGGAAACGCAAATGATCTGTGCATGGTCTGTCCATTTTGATGTGATAGTACGCATCCTTGAGATCTATAGAGCACATCCAATCGCCCGTTCCTAGAAATGGAAGAATCAACTGAAGCGTGACCATCCGGAATGTCTCCTTCTTTACAAAGGTGTTGGGTCTGCTGAGGTCGAAGTTGAGCCTCCAGTCCCCTGTTTTCTTTGGAACTAAAAAGAATCTGGAGTAGGTTCTGGATCCTATCTGGTCTGCTGGGACTGGCTGGATGACTCTCTTTTCCTGCAGCCTTTGAATTTCTGTGACTGCTTGATCCCTGAGACTGGGTGGAACATCTGGGATTTTCCTTCATACAGTGGCGGGTTCTGAGAACAGAATGACATAACCTCTGGTAACAATTCTTTGTACCCAAGAATCTTTTGTAATTTCTAGCCAGGCATCTGGATACAAAGACAAGTGGCCCCTGACTGCCTCCAGAATAGGACAGTTGGGCCTCCTTTCAGGAGAACTGTTAGGGCTTGCCAAAGAACTAATCCCTATCACCCTGGTTTTGCGGATCCCCTCTGCTGCCTGGGCAGTGTCTTCCATTATTACCCCCTCCTCTGCCCCTGGAGGGGGATTCACTACGTGTGTTCTGAAAAGCTCCTTGGGACTTCCAGAACCACATTTTTTCTCCCTTTTGCCTTTTGGCGTAAGGTCTAGTAGGGGTGGAAAAATAGACTCCAACGGCAGATAGAGTCTTTCCATCTTGTTCACACCTAGTGAGGCTCTCCTTGACTTTAGGCCCAAAATGGGATGAGCCATCAAATGGGGTATTAATGAAGGAAGACTTGAAGGCTTCCACAAAGGACCATAAGCACATCCAGGAATGTCTCCGAAGAGCTATTGCTGAACCCACTGCCCAACTCGAGCCATCGGCTGCATAAAAAATGAGCCGCATGGACGAGTTAACTATGGAATTAAGGGTACTGAGCTGGGATGTCACCTTATCAGGAATGCCTTCAGCTGTAATACCCTGTATCTCCAAGCTCTTTTAAGAGATCTCTTTGAAGACGGGTAAAATGTGTCAAATAGTTGAGTGATCACATAGCAAAAGTTGTTGAACTAAAAATGTGTTTCCCATACCTGTCCATAATCCTGGAATCTCTATTAGGAGGATGGACAGTAGAAGAGGTTTCAGACATCTCTTTCTTGGTGGCCGTGGCCACCACCATGGCATCAACTGGCACTCCCTTGCTAAGGAACATTTTGCCTTGTGGCAATGTAATAAACTTGTTGGGCCTCCAAGGGACAAGTTCCACAGTATCAGGAGACTCCCATGCCCTTCCAGCAACCAACTCCATAAGTTCATCGAAGGAGATGGAGGGTTGAGACCCAAAAGCCTTCAGAAGCACTGACTCATCATCAGTAGGGCTAACGGACTGTCAGTCATCCCTTTGTTTCAGGACTTCAAGGATATCAGCATAGGCGATATCCTCCGAGTGGGACCGTGGGGACCCTTCTGACTCCTCTAAATCAGTGTCCAATGTGACAGACTCTGGTGGGGAGTCTAAATGCCTCCTCTTACAAAGCTTCTTCCTGGGAACCTCATCAGTGGGAGCTTCTAGTGAGGTCTCAGTAGAACATGGGTCACCCAATAGGGCTACCTGAGGCTCTGGGTCTTGACGCTTTACAGGGACCTGTGATGAAGTGGTAGAAGGCGGCACTTTCAGGGAGGAGGAGGGAGGTCCTGATGATGTAGGAGTCTTGGAAGACATAACTCTCCTCATGGCACAGAAGGCTCCACTGCTCCAACGTGAGGAAGTTACTGGTTCTGAAGAATATGGCATCCTCCCCAGTGCCGACACAGTGGGCTCCAACCCAGAGGAAGGAACTGAGCTCATCCATGCCGAAGCTCCGAGTAGAAGGGTCGGAACTGACCCATCGGTTTGATTCTCCCCCCTGGAGCCGATCAAAGAGTGTCAGCTCCTAGACTCCTTGAACGACACCAAAGTAGTCTGAGTTGATGGAGCCAATGGCACTGGAACAGGCCTCGGCTCTGAAGGTTCCACAATCATCATTTCCACCTCCCCCCTGTTCCGGAAGGCCCGGCTTGGCTCAGAGGAGTAGACACAGTACTCCAAAACCAGTTAGGCCAAAGCTGATAACAATTTGCCTAGTACCAGATTCTTGAGAAGCCTCTGCACCACTCAGTCCACATCCACATCGGAGAGGCTCCTCGAAGAATGAGTTGAAGGGATCGATGAAGCCACCGACTGCCAAATGGGTGATTTCAAAGTTTTGGAGACTGGCTCCAATTCCGGGGACTGGCTCCGAAAAACAAGCTTGGTGCTTGGTTCCGAGGACTGCGGAACCAGAGACCGCACCTTCTCAGCAAGGCTCGGCTCCGATGAATCTTTCAAAGATTTCGATCCCTACAACAACTTTGAAGTCTGGTCGGCCTTGTCCAATGATTCCTGGAAATCTGGTTTCAGCAAGCCCCTGTTCACCAGTTTTCTACTGCGTTCCATTAATACCCTGCTGCTAAAAGAGTGACAAATGGAGCAGTTTTCCTGAAGATGAACTGGCCCCAAACAGTACACACAACTGACATGCAGATCAGTTATAAACATTTTCTGCCCACACTTAGAGCATTTCTTAAATCCAGACTTTTGCTTTTCTTTCTCTTTATGATCAGCCATATTAGAAGACAAACAGTATATAACTCAGTCTGTGAAAAAAAAAAAAAAAAAAAAAATATATATATATATATATAAACCCAAAACTACTCTAGATAAAAGAGACCAATCTAATATTGGAATAGCTAGCAACACACACAGCAAAAATGCTAAAGCTGCAAAGTCTACAACATCTAATATATATATATAGTCAAACTCTTAACTATAAAGCTTAAAAGTTTTCTAAACTTTTTATAAAGGATAGGATAGGGGAGAAAACTAGAACAAGGCCAGGAAGGCCTAAGAGCAGCCACTCTATAAAGACGAAAATTCATCAAAAAAAAAAAAAAAACAGCAAGGACAGAGCTTGAACAAAAAGCTAAGGCTAACTAGCCGAGAAACACAGTATATATATATATATATATATATATATATATATATATATATATATATATATATATAAAGACCGTAACAATAACTATCCAATAACTAAGTAAAAGTTAGAAATACTGGCCCGAGTTCTCTCTCGACCTCCGATCTGTTGCAGCGGCAAACTAGATCTAAGGTGAGACAGAGAGCATCATGGGATAGGGACTTAGCGTCGAGCTACTCTAAACCTTCGAGCTTGTGAAAGCGACTGACTCAGAGATGAGGGATCAGCTCTGAACCCATGTGTAAGAATGAACGGCGAGATTGAACAACTTCACATCATCTATTTTTCAATTTCATCTGCCTTTTTTTTCTTCTACTCCCCTTTTATCTTCTTTTACTTTCTCTGCATATGTTTTCTTTTCCATCTCTCCATTATTCTTCAGGATTGTATCTGCATTATTTTCTATTCTCTCCATAATGTCCCCCCAGAAACATCTCTTTCATTTTCTAGCTCACTCTGCATCACCATTTCTTTAAGTAAATCATCCAGAAACTCCCCCAGCTAGGGGGTTTTATTTATACACCCATAATTTGCTGACTCATCTCCATCAAATAGATTTCTTTGTAACATCTCCTCAGAATCCTGCATGTATTCCTCGATCTCGACATTGGCTAGCTTCTCCATCTCTCTCACCACTCCATTATCTCCTTCTCTCTCCATCTGCCTCCCTGTTTCTCCAGGCTGCCTCTGCACCTGGAACAGAAACAGGAAATGCTCATGCAAAATGGGTCTCACTCAGAACAACAACAACGAGAAGGGGAAGTTTCCTGATGCACTAGCCAATTGCCCCTAGTAGTATAAATATCAACTTGGGCCTCTCTTGAAAAGAGGCCACTAGCCTAGTGGGACTAATATGGTTAACAAAAGATAAAAAAGAAAAAAAAAAAAAAGAAAACATAATAAAATTTAAAAATTGGGTTAAGGCGCCCACTTACATTCTACAGAGCAACTTGCATGACATAAACATTTTATCTAACAACCACAGATAACATAGAGCTTGCCATTTCCCTTTAACTTTAGAAGTCTGCACTGAGAACACATCAATGGTCACATTCACAAAAATTAAGCTACTGATGAACAAAACATTGTCCTGATCCTCCCTTTCCCAGGCCAAACTATGTTTAATAACATTTTTCATTCCACGGAAAAGGTAAATTGCTTATAACAGGGCTGACAGCATAAATAGAAATAGCTGGTCTAGCACAAAAACAGCTCTGAAGATACCAATGTCTTCAGAATCCTGTCAGTTATTGGATTCATTTTGTTCCATTTAAGGTGATTTTAATGAATACAAATAAAGCAAAACTTCCTTCAGCAAACACTGAAACAATTTTTTTGCAGGGAGGTGAGCCCCTTGCATCCCTCATGGGGGGACACTACCCTGGAATTATATATGTCAACTCTGAGGTTGCATAACAGTGCAGAAAAATGTAATCTCCAGTTTTATTGAAAGTGGGTTCAGTGAATTGACCTTGGTTTCTTTGCTTTTGCTAAAATTGCCTTTAAAGGGTTGACATGCTCCCAAGCTATCTTCCATTAATGTCCCCAACTCTAGATGTCGCCTTTCACCACCACCACCACAATCTTTTTGTCAATTCCTATATCTACTTGAAACTATGGAATCAACTGTTCCATCCTTGCAACACTACCGCAGATTGTTTAGTCACAAAGATATTTATGCATATATACACCCAAATCTACAGACCCTGTAACATAGAGGTGTACCAAGACACTCATCAGAGCAGCCCTATCCCTCAAAACAGTTACACCAATCACTAAAGGTTTTAACATAGCGCAAGAGCTATCCATTAAGAATACAATAAAGTTACTAAAGTTTTTAACCTAGCACAGGAGCTAACTGCTAAGTATACATTAAATCAGTCTCATTGCCACAATTTGCAGCCAATAAAGTGACTTAAGAACAAGTCATTGAAGTCCACAGAATGTCCATGCTTGAGTTACCATTTGCATTTATCTGACTCATTATTCCTTCTACTATCTTGTTCTTCATGTCCTCCTGCTTTCCTCCTAAAGAGTGAATAAGTCATGCTGCTAGAAGCTGTGGCAGAGGATTTGGCCAACACTTCCATCCCACTATTCACAGACTCCCTTTCATCTTCCACTGACCTTCCACTGTAGATACAGAATCTTGTAACTTCCTCTAAGCCTCCTCAGGAAAGATAAAAGTAGCTGGTGCAGATGGAAAAAAACTCATAACTGAGAGGGAAAAGCTACATTGTGTGTATATTCCGCTGCCTACACACCCACATCACTGCTGATGATATATTGCCCATTTTCATATAGCTACTAATAAAGTCTTAATCATATAAAATCCTGTTTTCATTAATCTTGACTACATTCCCTGGTTACCAAAAAAAGAAGAAAGCCCTCTCTCTCTCATTGTAATGGCAAGAGATTCAAAATGTGCCAATACAGGCCTGGGAAACTTCCTCTTTATAGCTTGTGGTAAGAAAATCCTATGAGCACATTCCAGCTTTAAGCACTCCCCAAGTAAGTATGTCCACTTTGCCAACTTTCTAGTAAAAAAAAAAAAAAAAAAACTCAGTCAGAGCCCTCTCGTCCTCTGCATCCACTGGCCTACCTCCTGTAGTCCGGTTTCAGATGCAGCTACCTTTTAGGTTCATAGGAAGGTACTAGGCCATCAGCCCAAGGGCCTACGTAAGCCTAGCCAACAAGGTTCCCTGGCTTACTTCACCCAAGAAAGCTATTTTCCTGTGCCACTGTCGAGCAGAGACACAGAAGTTATCCTCGGGGTGTATTTCCTATTTCCCATCCACTCATCAAGATTTTTCTTGAAGAGTGCTAATGAAGAACTTTGCTCGACATAGATGGGTAGCTTGTTCCAGAGTATGGGAAGTTTGTGGGACAGAAATCTATCCCTCCAGCATGTCCTGTTTATTGTGGTGACAAGGTTTTGGTCCCTAGAGCATGTAGCATGTCCAACAGCTCTGGATTTAACATAGCTTTATATGTTAAGGCAGAGATCACCTCGGAGTAGGCGATATGTTAAGGAGTAAAGCTGTAGTTTTTTAGGCAGTCAGTGTAGGGTATTTGTTTGGGGCCAGTAATCCTCTTTGTGAGGTACTTCTGTGGCCTTTCCAGCTGCTGCAGATGTCTTGTGAGGTACATTCCAAAAGGGGCATTGCACTCTATAATGGGTATTATGAGTGTCGAGTAGAGGGGAACAATGACCTCTTTTTTCCTGGATGAGAACCCTTTTATGATGAGGTGTGCCACGTAGAAGGACTTCCTGACTACTGTGGTGATGTGACTATCAAAGTAAAGACTACTGTCCTCCTGGGTCCCAAGGTCTCTTATCACACATTCGGTGTTAAGTAGATTGCTGCCTATGTGGTAGTTCATGGGTACAGAGTTTTTACCAAAGGGGATGACACTGCACTTTTTGATACTGAGCTTGAGGCCATGGCTCTGACACCAGGCATCTGTCTCAGCAAGGCCCTTCTGTAGGATGTCCACATCATTTGGGGACTTGACTATGGCCCCTAGTTTGCAGTCATCTATGAACTTTGTTAGCCAGAGGCCTTCTGTGTTAGCCTGTACTTCAGAGAAGTAGATACCAAACAGGAGAGGTCCCAGGATGGAACGCTGTGGTACTCCACTTGTCACTGCTTTGAGATCAGATTTGGAGTCTGCAACTTTTACAGTGTGGGTTCTGTCAGTGAGCCAGTTGGCAATCCATCTTGTGACGTAGGGATTTATACCTAGTTTAGTGAGTTTAGCTATTTATTCCAGAATGGGGGATGGTGTTGAAAGCCTTGGCGAGGTCAAGATAGGCTGTGTGAACCACCTTACCCTCATCTACGACTTTGGTGACTGCCTCAAAGAAGTTGATCAGGTTCAGGAGGCATGATCTGACTTTCACAAACCTGAACTGGGTGGAATCCAGAGTTTGGAGGTTACCAATATCTTTGTTTATGAGTTCCATGATGATACGTTCCATGGCCTTGTAGACCAGACTCATCAGGCTAATAGGTCGATAGTTCCCGGGATCAGTGGTGGCTCCCCCTTTGTGGAGTGGGATAACTGTTGCTGTGCGCCATTCAGTGGGCACAAAGCCTGATGCGAGGCTATTATTGAACATGGTGCTTAAGTGGGGAGCCAGTTCGTTCTGAAGTTCATGTAAAACGCAGCCTTGGATGTTGTCCGATCCCATGGATGCTGTGTTTTTGGCTTTAGAGAGTGCAGCTTTTACCTGCATAGTTGTGATTACAGGGACTCTGCATTCTTCCTGTATAGATATGGGCCCTTTAGGGGATGGGGGGGGGGGTAAAGTTAGCACTGAACCTATCTGCCAGGATGTTGGCAATATCAATTGGTTCTGTAATTTTCGTGCCTTTGTGCTGTAACTCAGAGCAAATCTGGATGTTGCCTTTGAGATTCTTGACATAGCTATAGAATGCTTTGTGGTTGTCCTTAGAATTAGTGGCAATTTTGTTTACGTAGCTAGCTTTGGAGGATCTTATAAGGGATCTCAGCTTCTTACTGAGGCTGACCAGGAAGCTCCTCCACTCATGGGATTTTACTCTCTTTTGCAACAGTTTCTTCCTTCTGTAGTACAGTTTGTTTATGACAGGGGACCACCAGATTGGCTTCCTTTTTTTGGAGGATAGTGTCTTGGTTTTGCTTGGGATAGCACAATCCATGCACTTGTGTAAGTGCTTATAGAGTGCATTTCTGTAGGATTCAGCAGTTGTAACTGTATTGTCCATCTGCATGCGTGTCATGAAGTTCACCATTTCTGTCTTAAGAAGCATGAAGTTGGCTTGGAGAAATTTTTTACCATGGTTTCCTTAATGGGGGGTGGGGGCGGGATGTGGATATCAAGGGTGATTAGCTTATGGTCGGATCGGGCCAACGAGGAGTTGACTTCAGGTGTGGAACACCAGTTACTCATGTTGGTAATGATTAGGTCTAGGATATTGTTGCCCCTGCTGGGGGTGTGGATAAGTTGATCCAGGGCATTGGAATTTATGAATTCCAGAAAGCGTTGAGCTAAGGAGTTGGTACACAAGTAGTTTTCCCAGTTAATGGTGGGGTAGTTGAAGTCACCCATTATTAGGGTGTTTGGTTGAACTCTAATATTTTCCAGTACATCAAGAAAAGAGGAGTGGGAATCCTGGGGCATGGAGGGGGATCTGTAGCAAGCTACAATTTGGATTGCAGTTTTGCCCAGAGTTAGTTGCACTTGGATAACCTCTGATGCATTATGCTGAGCAACTAGCCTGGAGGTGTGGATATCCTTAATGAATATGGACACACCTCTGCCTTTGGTGTTTCGGTCCAGGTTACATGGCCAAAACGTGAGGTATGAGTTATAGCCTGGTAGTGCAGGGGTGGTCTCTGGAGCCTTGAACCAGGTCTCAGTCACTGCACAGATATCGATGTTCTCCATTTTAAGGAGTGCCTCAAGTGAGTGTATTTTGAGATTTAGACTTCTAGCATTGAGTAGCATTACCCTCAGTTTTTGCTTGCCTGTTCCTGTTATGGTGGTGAATTTGTTATTTGAACCTTGCCTAAAAAAGGCACTATAGGGGCAGCAAGAGCCTTAGCCAGTATCTGGAATCCCAGGGGCGACAGGTGCAGGCTATCTGTGGCAAAGCATCGTGGTCTGTTGACCATGTCATCCCAAGCAGAGAGATACTGGATCCCCTTAGAATGACACCAGAAGCTTAGCCAATTGTCGAAGTCAATCATTTTGTCCTTGTCTTGCGGTATCATTCTGGGCAATGGCAGAATGCTACTCAGGGCTAGGGTCATACCTGCCTGGGCTACAAGTTTGGAGAGCTCTTCCATGTCTCTTTTCATGTAGTCCAGGGCGATACGTCTCAGGTCATTCTCACCAACATGGACAATGACAGAGTCATATCTGTACTTGTTGTGGAGTGACCTGAGTGTGTGGGTTATGTGGCGGATCCTGGCACCCAACAGGCAGCTGACAGTAACTTTCTCCTTGTTTAGCCTGGTGAGTGGGATATCAGTGTGCCTGACTATAGAGTCACCTATGACTAGTGTGTTGGGTACATTGTTTTGCCTTATTGGCTGTGGTTGAGTGGCACACTGAGTCTGTGAGCTATGTGTCATTTGGGTTCTGTTGCTTGCGTTTCTGCTTTGGAGGTCTCTGTTGCTTAGACAGATTATTATTGAGAGCCTCTGCAAATGTTTTTGTGTTACTATGTGTGGATTTTGGTGGTGCAGATTTAGTAAGACTATGTGATGAGTGTGGTGTGGTGCAAATGTTTACCTTCTCCTCATGACTGCCAAGTTCAGTCTTGGTTGGAGAGAGTTTACCTCCAGTATGGCTAGATAAGTGCATCTCTCACAGGTTGTAGTGTTGGGTGGTAGGAGGAGAGGGTTGTCTGTGTACATGAAGCAATTTCTACATTGCCTCAAGATGTCCAGATTCATCAGATAGACAGGAGAGAACACTGGGAGCTGACCCTTGGACATGACTGAATAAAAAACTATTTTTCTCTAGATAAGTGAGGAAAGTGAGTACAAGAGCTGTTTTTCTCTAAGCAAATGAGGAAAGTAAGTACCAAAACTGTTTACCTCTAGGTAATGAGGAAGATTGAGTGCTATATTAATTAGTAGCTTATTTAGTGATTACAAGTTCTGAACAAGTGCTGTGCATGAATAAGCAAATTAAGTGCTAAAACTAAGAATCTGTATCTGCACTAGATGAGTTACAGGACAGAAACAAGTGCAAATGCAGGCTTTCAAATCAGAAAGTTGAGAGAGATGGAAGAGATTGCCCAAACGGCCAATAACTGCAATTTCTGGGCCAGAACCACTCCTTATGTGGTAGACAGGTTACCTAGTGCTTACTACTCCCACTGATAAACTAGAAGGCTTCCCTCCAACATAGAAAGGCTTGGAGGGGGGGCTCAGAAGCTTACATACAGTCCTGGATACAGCAAATCTGTATCTGGAACACTAGTTACAGGACAGGTAGGAAACAGGCTTACATTTTTTTACAGAAAAGTAGCAAAAACAGTAGTAAAAACAATTCACATGCAGTGCAAGCTAGCACACTTGAGTATGTAGCAATATTAGACCAAATACAGTTTAAAAATGCAATTAAATTAAAAAGGACTAAAAGCAAGTGCAGAAAGAGTTTTTTAGGTAGAATGTGGTAAAGAGATGGGACTGGGGGAGTTCCCAGATCAAATCTACAGTGGGGCGGGCAACTGCAAAAGCTACCAAGTTTAAACTACAAACCAAAAATAGGAAGGGTGGGTGGGACATACAGTTTCAACAGAGATCTAAGCAACAACTAACAGTACAAACTCTAAAACCAAAAAAATATACTCAGCTCTGTATATTTGCAGATCAGTCTCTCAGAATAGGGAGACAACAGTTTCAACAGAGAGCTAAGCAACAATTAACAAACTCTATAACCAAAAAAAATATACTCAACTCTGTATATTTGCAGATAGTCTGGAAGGCAGTCTCTCAGAACACAGGTTCCAGCAATTCAATGCAGGATGTTACTAACAGGTCAAATTTTAAGCACGTGATCCTTGAGTTAGATAACACACAAGCTGTAAAAACCAGTTATACCAACTGAAGACACGGCAGAAAATAGGGGTGGGGAAAACAGTTTCAACAGGGATCTAAGCAACAACTAACAGTACAAGCTCTAAAACCAAAAAAATATACTCAGCTTTGTATATTTGCAGATCAGTCTCTCAAAACAGGGAGACAACAGTTTCAACAGAGGTCTAAGCAACAATTAACAAACTCTATAACCAAAAAATATATACTCATCTCTGTATATTTGCAGATAGTCTGGAAGGCAATCTCTCAGAACACTTGTAACAACTCCAGCACTGTAATATTATCCATTTCCACAAGCCGTCCAAAGTGTACTATTAAAGTTAGCTCTGTAACAGAGGTTTTCACTGATAGTTTATTCATATAGTCCATTACCTTTGTGCTAATTTTATCCAGTTCCATCATTATTCGCTGAAACTGTGATGAATTTACTGTAGGAGCATTACCTCTGTGGCAAAGATGGGTTACTGACAGCAATTGTTAACCACTCCCTTGCTAACTGATTCTCTGACATCTTTGCTGTGAGATTCTTTCTCTGTTCTTTAGGTTTCAACATAAAATATTTTTTTCTCAGAGGTTCTTGTAAATTAGTAAGTCTTTTACAACTTGCCCTACATATCACAAAAATGATAAGGCACCCAATAGCTAGCATCATTTTTGCTTATATGGAGAGAGGCTCCCATGTTTTTAGCTATCTGTCTATGATAGTTAGCCACACCAGGAGTCTTATATCATCCATTTTGCCAGATCCTTCATGTGAGTCCACTTGGACTTATCTGTCACCCTTCTCTCTAGATTTTTCTTATTACCTGGTTATATCTCTTGATCTCTTTTACTTCTCTAGGGTCCTGTCCTTCTGTCTTATGACCTTCTTCACAACAGCCAGAGCGTTATTTAGCTTCTATTTTTTGTTGTTCTTCTTGATCCTTCCTTTGTTGCCTTCTAAAGGTAACACTCGTAATTATTTCCCCAAGTCCATTCACCTATTTTGATGATTGTCTTTTTCCTTTTCTGCTAATCTGTATCTTAATCCTTCTGTAGAGAGACCCATATAATCATATACCTGTTTTGTTTTCTAGTCTTTGTTTCTTGCATCTCCAACAGAGAAGCACACTGTACAATGGTCCCAGTTCATTAGTAGTGCCCCCATTTCTGTATACTTTCTGTGGAGTACATCATATATTCTGCCTTCCTAATATTTTATTGCACTAATTTTGCACATCTTTTTCAGTACATTATCTTCACTATTGCATGCTGTCTACCCAGGGTTAATACCAGAATACCCAGTAAACTTTGGGAACTCTGAGGTTCCTTTCTTTTCAACATTCCATCATCTTTTCTTGAACTGTTTGATAGGATACCGATAGTGATGACCATATTTCCACATCTGCTACTGGATTATGCTTTATATATTTTACTCCTCTGTCTATCCTTGAATTTGTTCCTTTTCTCTTTTATCCGGTTTGTCTAACACCTCACATTTAATAAATTTTCATTACTGCCTCTACACCCTTCCCCAAATCTGACCCTCCTCTCGTTCCTGGAGACCTTAAAGCTCAGAGATGACAAGGTCTCAGTCATTCTTTTTGGTGCCCAGGGTCTCTGTTACCCTGTGATGTGCATGTCTAACTCCACCCCATTTTCGGTGCCTGCAGTTCACTCATTTTTATTTCATAAGCTCCTTGCACTGCTAATCACTGGATCTATTCTTCTGAACTCCTGGTGAGCTTTGTATTCCTTCCTGCTTCCTCACCTTTTCCTCTGTTTCCACCAACATGCCGTCAACTTCTAACTCCTTCTTACCTGCAGTATTCCCCCTTCACAATTTAGCCTTCACCACAGCCCCCTCACACTATGCTTTAGGACTGATTTAGGTGTGATAATTTCTTGATGTTTTGGATCTTAAATCTTCTTAAGGTTTACACCTCTTAGTATGTACTTTTCCATCTGGAAACAACACTCAAAGTACAGAACTCTGTACTGCATTACAATAAATCTCTTTTGCCATCTGTCTGCTTACAGATTTTAGATTTGATAGGCTCACTACAGAATTAACCGCTGCACTTGATTACTGTGACACTTTTGATGCTGCCTGCAAACAGACTGATCTTGTTTTCCACTCACTTACACTGACTAAAATATAGTTGACAGGACTGGCACCCTATTTTTTTCAGTTTTTTTCAGTTTGTGCTTGGCAATTCTTGCCAAATCACTATACTGTCTCTCCATTCACTTAATTAGTTCTATATTCATGTTACTAACATGGCAATTACCCAGAAACACCCTGACCTCCTCCACATCCTCCTGTGTGTCACTGTATTAAAAGTATTGCTGAAAGAAATCCAAGTATACAACAGGCACTGTGTGTGTGTGTGTGTGTGTGTGTGTGTGTGTGTGTGTGTGTGTGTGTGTGTGTGTGTGTGTGTGTGTGTGTGTGTTTGTGTGTGTGTGTAGTATTCTACAGCAAACAAACGAAATGTCAATGTCCAAAGCACTGACACATTAACATCAAAGTTATTGCAGTGTGTGTGTGTGTGTAGTATTCTACAGCAAACAAACAAAATGTCAATGTCCAAAATACTGATGCATTAACATCAAAGTTACTGCACATGCTCTGAGGACTAAATGAAATACAAGTGTTTTTGCAGGAGGGCAAGCCCCCCTGTGCACCCGCACCCCCAGCTAATTATATATACTATGAGATCACACGATGCCTGGAAAAAAATCATATTCTCTAACCCGGTGACTGTCAGTCTCACACACCTGTCGACCAAACATATGTTGACTTTTGAGTGTTTCACTCAAAAGTACTAAATCCATACATACATTTGTTAACTGGGGTAGAGCACAGATCCCAAATGACAAAGTGAAGGCTCAATCTGAGTTACATGAATAGTAACAGAAAAATTATACATCAATATAGTTTTAAAATAAAAAATATATGAGAATTATAGGAAACACTGCATATAATACATAAAGGTTAACATATATAATACATGAATACATATTTATGGCAATAAAATTAATATTTTGAAAACAAAATATACATACATATTTACATAAGAAAAAGGAAAAAAGGAAAGGGGGAGAATAGGAATGTGATAAGGAGGAATAGGAGTAGTTGGAGAGTAAGCTTCAGTGCGGATTATTCAAATGTATGTATAGATAAGATATCATCTGCAAATTAGTAAACCCCAGTTGACTATGTGAGGGATTAGATTCTATGGAGGTGTGTTAGAAAAGTAAGATATTATCTACTAGGTAGGTCAGCAAACAGTTGAAAATAGGCACGTAAGTAGAAAGAGGGTGAGAGGAGGCCTCTTATATGGGACTTACTCGTGGGTAAGTGCAGAGTTACGTGACATGACCTGATTCAGACAGTTGCATTCATACTGGTATTTTTAGAATGTGCTTGAATAGGAATCTGAAAAATGAGTATTTAGTGAGTTCAACTAAGTCATGAGGAAGTGACTGCCATAACTTTGGGACAAGGACTGATAACATATGACTAGTAGAATGTAGCCTGAAAAAAGTGTATGTAGAGATAGGTCATCTCTGTCTTAGCTTCTGAGGTTAAACATCCTAGATACAGCAGGCAGCTGTGAGGTGAGAGGAGAGGGGGGATAGTCTTATTGAGGTATTATGAAAATAAGGAAGCCAAGAAGAAGGTTGTCTCTGTCTGGCGCTGTTAGCCACACAACCTTAGAAAAAGTGAGGCAATGATGTTCATTCCAAGGGGAGCTTGATACTAAGAGGCATATTTTATTTGAGAGAATCTGAAGGATGGTTATATTTTTTGTCAGAAGTTAAGCAAACAAGGGGAGTATGTACTCAAGTTAAATGAGAAGGACACTCTTGCCTTTAACTGTTCTGACAGGGACAGAGAGGAACCAAGAGATCTTCTTGCCCCAGAAATATGGTTCAAGGTTTCTTAATGTATCTCATTTATGACATCTGAAAAGATAACAACAGTAGTTCATTTGCTTGAAAGACATACCTGTATGTGTGATGCAAGTCTGAATGTGAAGATGTTGTAGCTGAACAAAAAAACAAAAAATAATAGAATAAAAGTTTAAAATCTTCAAAACCTACCACAGTTTTTTTTCAGTAGATATACACACTCAGTGAGCAAAGTTTCATTTAATTTTAAAGTTTTACATCAAGCTTATCACATAAGTTATACATGCTACAACAGAAGTGCAGTTTAACTATCTTATCAAAATGTTAGAGGCATTAACACTGTCAATAATTCATATATGGATCAGACACAAATATTTAGAATGTGGCATTTCTATTACTGGTTAGTCCTGTTACAGTACACAAGTACAAAAAAGTAATACATAGACATTTTTATGCATAATTTCTGCTCCTGTGCCTGATGACCATCAAGTCTTGCCTCAATCAGATATACACTGCCTAAGGGGGAGGCATCATCCAGGCAGCCATGAGAGTGCTTTGTGTTTTCACAGTCATCCCAGCAAACAGAACTTTAATTTTTTTTAATCTATATTTAATATTAAACTACCTAAAGTCATACACAAAATCATAAAAGAAAGTTATATACTTGCTATAATTATTGATCTGGATGAGCAGGTCCACTCTTATTAATGTGTAGGTCTGAAACCACAGGCTTTCAGTCGGCTTGGCATTTAAAAAACTTTCCAACGCTACCTGCACTCACCTTTTCCCATGATCCAATGCCAGCCAGTCTACTCTCCAGATCTTGTGTGTGCCACTTGAAACTGGAGTACTACATGCAAAAATATCATGAATAATTTTCCAGGCCTCATCTACCATGAGGCAGAGGAAAGGAGGTTGGGTATGCTGACAAGAAGGGTCCTGTTTATATAGAGAAACCATTATGATAAATACATACCTTTCGTATCTGATATGAGTGTATCCAACAGAAGTACCACAGAGTCTTGGGAAAAAATAGGTTGTGAATTTGAATTTAATTGGAGGCTTTTTAGTCTGTGGTGTACACAGACTTGTTCACAACAAAAAAAAAGCGTGTACACCATTATAACCATATTTCTTTCAACAAACAAACTAAAGAACAACTGTGGTACTTCTGTGATACTGATTATTTCATGAGTGTATCCATCCTTGTTGATAAACAGTAGAACAAAATCCCATGCTTATCCTCCTCTCTGATCATCATGCGAACACACCTCTAATTACTGTAGCTCCAAAGGAAGACCTAGATTGGAGGTCACAAGCATATAGTGTCTAGCAAGCTATTACTGACACCCATGTAGCAGCCACACAGATATCATCTGAGTATACAAAGAATACTACAAACTATTTGTTGAAATTAGAATTTAATATAGAAGTTGATGGAGTTTTTCTGATGGTACGCATTAACTTGCAATACATAAAAAGCATGACGATGGCTAGACGTGCAATGGTTAATGTTTATTTATTGTAACAACAGTCAGAAGTCTGTACAACTATGTGTAAGTCTCTGTGATTTTATGTAACATTTTTATTTATGAAAATAAATACTACTGGACTTCTGGTTAAGATGGGGCATGAATAAAATGGTTGTGACTTCACTCCCCTCTTCCTACAAGTATTGTTCAGTTTACCTTGACATTCTGGCCAATACGTATTGCTTTTGATCTATCCCATACCTTTGTATATAAAAGAAGCTCGAGGGCATGCTTTTCTCTTTCTCCATTCACTTATGTTCCACAAGAATATTGCTTTTGATCTATCTCATACCTTTATATAAAAACAGAAGATGAATAAATAGGGCATGCATTTCTCTTTCTCCATTCACTTATGTTCCAGAAGAACAGATCTGCGAGACGCACCACAACAAAGGTCCTGAGATCATCTCCTTGTTGGATGACCTACTTTCCTCAGCAGCTTTCTCCATCTAATGAAGCCTTTGAGTGTCTCCTTACACAATTCATAAATGAAAGACAAGCTGGAGAAAATAATGCCTCAACTCCATAAAATAGATATTACCATGTCACAATACATGGAGAGAATGGAGTCATGGATGAGATAAATAGAAATGCTCCTTCTGCTCATTCAAATCATTTGCCACAATTAGATGCTTCAATAAATGGTCTAATTCACAGACTGACAGATGTCAAGACTGCACTTGCTTTCATGTGGGCTAGGCATGTGGATCAGGACTACAGAGCCCAGTGGAATCATTTGTGGTTTATATGTATTCCAAAGGCAATTGAGAGCAAGGATTGTCTTGGCTTTATGGCCAGTAAACAAGCGGAATGAACCGGTCTCCAGTTGGAGTAGGAATTTAATAATTTATGCAATATTGTTTAATTGCTTAGGTTATATGATATACCGCAATATATGTGAAGTATAATGCTTGTTATGTTAATATAGTTTGATTACTTTCATATGAATGTAAATTTGCCTATGTCACAAGTGATAATTCAATAAAGGTGTTTGAAAAAAAAAGAGAGTCTATAGAGCCTTTCCCTCTTAATTGTTTCACTCCCACATGCCTTGGGCAATATTAGTATGTTTTATCACATATTTCTAGAAGGAAAAGCTGCTTTCCTTTCTATGGGCTCCTGGTAAAATTCTCAAAATACAGGATCAGCATTTTATTTTTGCGATCAGTATTTCTCTCCTAAAACTTGAAGACTATGCAAAGTTTTCCAGCAGCACATGAAGCTTTATAAAAATGAAAGTCTAGAGAATGAGCTTACTATATATGGATACCTATCAAATAATCGAACGTCATATGGCTGAACCCATATCATCGACAATTCAGTCTGCCGAACCATTCTGACTGATACTGTGTTACAGTAGTCATCAAGAAATTTGCTCTTTTCCCCACTGTATTGCGATCTTGGAGTTTGTATATATAATTAGCAGAGGGTGTGAGGGGGTGCAGGGGAGCTTTCCCCCCTGCAAAATCAGTTTTTGTTGTGTATGTGAGTGTTGTCTTTGTTTTAAGCTTGTTTCGACAGACTGAAATTTAAATGGTATGGGTTCAACCATAACATGTTCAACAATTTGTTTGATTATTTTATAGTATATACTTCTCAATTTAAGTTTTTTTTTTTTTTTTTTTTGCCAGGAGGTGCAGTCACCTTTTGATCTGCTGCAGTAGCTGACAACAGACTAAAGGCTGAGGTGACATCAACTATGTAGGGCTCCTTGACTCCATGAAATGTATCACCCATTAGAAACATACTTTTTGGTTCACTGTCTTCTAAATCAGGGATTCCACCAGAGCTCTTTCCTCAAATCAAGAAAAGACTAAATGACCTCAAGCAAGTGGCTGCTGATGCTGTTAGGGTTACCATGGTGACGTTTGCCATTACATGAGAAGAGCTTCAATTTAATTGAGTCTGTCTGTCAATGTAGTGGATGCAGAAGACATGTGGCTGCTAACTTGCTTAGAGTCTGTCATTTAACTTGTTTACACACACATTTGTGCTCAACATACTAAGGGGAATTGGTTCAAATATAATTTTTTATCATACTTGGGGTTTGTGATGCAAACATTTCATATCTTTTGGGGATTTTTTTATGTGTATATGGAAAGGAGGCCTGGATCCCTTAGAATAACACCCTACTAAAATAATTAAGAAGTATTTCTATAAATTCACTACAGTGTTGATTGCTATGTGGAATTTGAAGTTAACAGCTGTCAAAGTAATAACACTAACTGTAACAGAAGCACCAACCCCATTCTGAGTTTCCACCCTCCTCCATTCCACTGACAAATATAAACTTTGGTTGAATATGTCCATTACTTATTAGGTGTAACCTATTCATTATGACAAGGTGGATTAGGTGGCTGGGGCACTGGAAGACTGGATTGACCTCTCATGGCCAACTGTCAGCCTTAGACTTTCTCAGAAAATTCAGCCACCTCCCTAGTACCACAATCTGTACCACTCCTTCCAACTTACCTAACCATCTTGTTTAAGAAAATTACACATAAACACCTTGTTCCCCTTCTAGAAAACATAACACTGGATGCACCCCCTTGTGCAGACAACCTAATCCCTTGGTTTATATCACTCTGCTAAGACTTCCTTACCACAGTCTTCTACATATTTATAACCTCCACTTAACCAAACTACAGTGTAAGACATATGGAAAACTCTGGTTAAACTCCTTCCTAAACAGCTTCAGTCAGTAAATATATCCTACTTACGCCCTATCTCCATCCTCCCTACACTTGGGAAAATACTTGAAAAACTACTCTGCAACTAACTGTCCATTTACATACAACAGTACCACCTACTCACTATTAAACAGCATGGATTCTGGAATGGCCAGAGCACAATGATAGCACTATGGTCACTTACAGATGAGATCCTTCTCAACATGGATAAAGAAAACCTTTCAGGAGTTCTCTTCATTGACCTTTCCAAAACTTTTGATCTACTTGATCACTCCCTGCTCCTGCACTCCCTTCCAAGAAATCAGGGTTAGCCCTAATACTGTCACCTGGTTCCAACATTTCTTAAACTGGTATTTCAGAATCAAAATATGCCCATTTCTATCACCGCTAGCACCCCTTACCCGAGGATAGCTTCAGGGATCCATACTCACCCCACTTTAGTCAATCTTTATTAACAAGCTGCCCTCTGATCTCCTTCTAACCTTCTTATCACTCTTTATGTAGATGACATGGTTATTCTTTGATTCAGTCCCTCGCATTCAGCTATTCATATCCAGCTTCAGTCTGACCTCCACTCCCTTAATTTTTGGCTAAACAACCATAAGGTACTCTTAAACCCCTCAAAAAATATGATATTTAGAATCTCAAAAAGCTACAAAAGACTCCTAAAAAACCTCAATATCGCAGATCTCAATGGTTGCCCAACAGAAACAACCACATCCATTAAATACTTAATTTTATGGCTAGATTAGTCACTTAACTTCCAAAAACACTTGGAAAACACCAGGAAAAAAGTTCTCTTTTATTTTGGTCCTGGAAAATCACTCCCTTTTCTCCAGACCACCTAGAGTTGCAAAAGACACAGGAGTCCTCCTTGCTCAACTTAAATATGGGCTCCCCATTATAGCCACAGCCTCTAAAAAGACGCATCTACTCTACAGTTCATTGAAAGCAAAATCTGCCAATTCATTTCCAATTCCTCCTCTCAGGAACACCACTGCATCATCCTCTCCTAGGCCAAATGGCTGCCAGTATCCTACAGAGTTGAGCTACTCCTAGGGTTTCTTATTTTCAAACTACTTCAACCAGGTGCCTTTCCACTTCTAGCAGCCAAACTCTATAATAAAACCACCCCCTACAACCTCAGCAACCTCTCCCAATTAACTCCCCTCACTTCAAACACCCCAAACTAAACTGCACTGTACTGACCACTCCTTTTCCATTCTTTCAGACAAACTCTGGCAATCCCTCCCCTTCACCTTAAAGAAGTCTCCTCTTTTCCCAACTTTTGAACTCAACTTAAAAGGCACCTTAATCAAAAATCTGACCGCAAGTGCTTTTCCACTAGACACAAACCCTAACTCCCTCCTCACCTGTACCACTTCTAGTTTGACCTTTTGCTCTCAGCTGCTGCTAACCTCTGATATTTACTACTAAAATTAATTCACATTTGATTTTCTACTCTTCTAAAATTATTTACATATTGTATCAATTGTCTGTGGGATTTTCTACCTTCTGAGATTAACCTTTGTTTGTGAATTTGTTCTATTTTATCTTTTGTTAATCTCTGCACCTGGCTGTGCCTGCAAATTGTCTATAGTGAATAGTGTACTACCTGGGTAAATAAACTAAATAAAATAAGACATTTGTGCTGATTTGCAGTTCACTCATGGTATTACTATGATGAGTTTCTTCTTCATTTTGGAATGTTTAACTGTGACTCATACCTGTAGATTATACAGAGAAGGGTAATTGCCTAACCGGGATGTACTTTTTTCAAATCAGGGTGCATTTTTCTTAAAGTACATTATCGTCTACTTGAATTTAACATCTGGTTCCCTAAAAGCTAGTGAAAAGTGTTAGTGCTCATTCATCATTTAATTAAAAAACAGGAGGCTGGGAAGGGCAACTGCATTTAATATTGGTTTACATATAAATAATGTTTGAGTTGGTTGGTGGTGGCATGTGTGTTAGACTGGGCAATGCAAGAGGAAAATGTATTTCAGATTGTCACTCCCTGTGCATTTTATGATGGTCTGTAATCTCTCCCATTTCAAAACAGAGAAAAAAAATTCACCAGTATTTGTGGATTTTGTATATAGTTTTGCTGCTATGGGAAAGGATCTGGGCCTATTACTACATTATTTACTGCATTGCTACCATCCTGGTCGGGTATAATATTCACTTGTAATCAACTTGTGAATGATAGATCATAGTATTACATTAAGGAGTATTTGTAAAGTTACACTCATGATATATAAACAGATCTCGTGGTGAAAAAAAATCGAGGACAGAAAACAAGAGCATTTCTCTTCTGGTAACAGTTTCTGATCAATTATACTTTGATAGCAATGATTAGGTTTGCACCCAAGAATGACGAAATTCTGTGACATATAAGAAACCTGATCCCAGACCTGAACTTTTTCCCAGGAGACCAACCTTATCAATCAAAAACATATTACGTTGGAGAAGGAGATATAAATATGGTGATGTTTTGTGAACTACCCAGATGGGAAAAGGAGGGTAGCAATTATCCTGAAAAAGATGCCAGTCCTGTTCGATTTGTTGGAAATAACAACTGACAAGTGAGGTAGATATGTATTAATAAAAGAGTTATTTTATGGTACCTTTGTCACCTTACTCTGATTATATATGGCATTGACAACATTATGGGCCAACGTGGCATCAATTTTAAAACACTGGATATGGTGGTGAGAAAGTCCAGTGATATGGGCAAGTAACTAGAACACTGTAATGGATAGATGAGATGTGCACTTAGGACTGAATGTACATGCTGTTTCAACTTTATGTAAGTTATTAGGTAATTTTATGACAATGGGATTGGTCGACATATACAAAATGTCTATAAATAAATAAGGTAACCCGGTCACCAACACGATAAACAACCTTGAAATTAGACAGTATGATGACCCAGAAGGTAAAACAATAAAGCATAGAACCGAAGCTGCCACAGGAAACAGAAGTTTAATCCACAAACAGTTCACATAAACTCCTCCAAATACACAGTACGTTTTCGTTTCTCCTACTTCATCAGATGTGGGCTGCTTCCAAAGCTAACACCTTTCATAGAGCACATTGTTTCAATTAACAAATCAGCTTTGCTAAGCAATCAACTTGTAATTGAGAAAAAGTGAAAAAAGTGCTTTTGTGCTTTTAACCTGATGTTAACATTTTATGTTTTATATGATAAAAATTTAAAGGTGTGTGTCAATCCATTACTAAATCACATACTCTTATTATAAATAACCATTCACTTTTAAAACTGCATTCAATTTTGGTAAAATGCATGAATGAATTAAAAAATACTAAATAAGTAAAAAAATGAAATGAAACTTTCCTTTGATGAAAGAAATACTTCTGCAAAAACTAATCCATTTTGCACCATCTAGTGGCCATACAAAGATTTTGCAAGGAACAACAAAATAACAAACCATTCCCTTTTCCTTAAAACATAACTTACATAAAGTGAGTTCTAAAAATGCCTACTTTAATATATGCTTGGTCTATAAATACATACATATGTTAAAAATTAATTTATTACTGTTTGATTAAAAAAACTTATTAAAAAACATGTTATTAAAATTGCATTCAAATGAACATTAAAAAAATTACTTAACAAAAAAGATGTTTAGTAAAAAGTATGTAGAGAGTTTATAAAGCATTTAGGACTCTTTATAAGTAAGGTTTGAGCAACTTTCTTGAAATTCCTATTAGACACATATTACAATTTGGCTGATCTTATTTTCAAAAGGGGGGCTATGGAAATATTTTCGTTAAGACCAGGGGCTTTGTTTGCCTCTAGTAATATTTGCCAGTGCAGCTCCCTATATTCTATTCTTTCTTCCCACAGCCCTCCCCTTATATCTATGTCTACTCTCTCAAT
Source organism: Protopterus annectens (assembly GCF_019279795.1). Lineage (NCBI taxonomy): Eukaryota > Metazoa > Chordata > Ceratodontiformes > Protopteridae > Protopterus > Protopterus annectens. The sequence continues at coordinate 213,873,975 of NC_056750.1, read as the reverse complement.
AACATAAAATGTAAATTGTGCCACCGGGCATTCCTTGGTATGCTTATATCAGTGCATTTGTTTCCTTTTTTACCTGTATGTCATATATATGCTCATATATTCTCTTTTTTAGTTTCCTTTCTGTTTTTCCAACATAAAAACCTTGGCATGTCTTACACAATGCCAGGTATACCAAGCCTTTAGAATCACAATTATTAAAGTCCCTACTTTCTAGCTTTATGTTTCTACTTTCTATAAAAACTTCTTCTTTGTTTATAACATAGGTGCATTGCGAACAATGACCACATTTAAATGTTCCCTTCTTTCTTCTCCTATTAGAATATTGGGTATCTGTATTACCTTCCAATAGTTTTTTGAGGTTATTGGAATTTTTGTATACTAGTTTTAAATTACTTTTCGAAATGTTGTCCAAATCAGTGAAAGCTATGAATCTATTCCATTCATTTTCAACTATTTCTCTCACTATCCTTGAACTGGCATTGTACTCTAATACCAATGCATTACTGAAATTCTCATCCACATTTTTTTGTATTTACTTCCTTCTCAGTAGCATCTATACCCAATATAGGTTTAAATTTACTCTTCCTACCTTCCATCACCTCTATCTCCGTCTTTTCTATTAACCAGTCAGGATAACTTCTATTCTTAAACATTTTTCTAAGAACATTCATTTCTTCCATAAAATCATCATCATTTGAAGTCATCCTACATGACCTAATATACTGGTCTTTTACTATATTTCTTTTACAATGCATAGGATGAGCACTCTTATAGTGTAGGTAAGAGTTTGAATAGGTCTTTTTCCTATAAACCTTGGACTGAAATGTATTGTCTTTTTTATATATTTCTATGTCCAAGAATTCTAGGGTATCTTCACTCAAGGAATAAGTGAATTCTAAAAAATCTGTACTTGTATTTAAAAAATCTATAAATACTGGTACCTGTTCACTCGGCGCCACCCAAAGAATACAAATGTCATCCAAAAATCTCTTATATTGTATCCAACACCTCTTATATTGTGATTGTAAAACAAATTTCTCTTCCCATTTAGCCAATACCAGATTCGCATATGTAGGGGCACAGGCTGCCCCCATTGCTACTCCCTTTATCTGGTGAAAGTATTCTTCCTTAAAATAAATGAAGTTATACTTTAGAACCAGATCAATCAACTGCATAATTACTGTACATTCATTATGGCTTTAAGTGTTATCTTCAAACACTATTTCTTCCAGTAATTTTAATCCTTGTTCGTGGGGTATGCTTGAAAACAAGTCTACTACATCTATAGTCAAAAATCTTAGATACTCTTTCCATAAATCCTGTTTTAAACCTCTTAAAAAATCCCAAGAGTCTTTTAATATATTACACCTTTTTACCCATATTGCCTTCAATTTCCCATCTATAAACTTAGCAAGTGGTAAGGTTTTAGATCCTTCAGCCGAAACTATTGGTCACAAGGGTGGATTCATTTCATCCTTATGTATTTTCGGAATCCCAAACATGGTGGGTATTCTTGCCTTCTCCACTTTTAAGTAACCATATGTCTTACTGTCTAATAAACCATCTACCAATAATTCCTCTAGTACCATATCTATACGTCTGTACGCTATATTGATTTCATTTATAGACACATTGGAATATTTATTAGGATCCCTCAAAATTTCATTCATTTTCCCCTCATAAGTCATATTGTCCATAAGAACCATTCCGCCACCTTTGTCTGGTTTCATAATTCTTAGATTTTTGTCACCCCTAATTTCTTTTAAGGTCTTGCTTTCAAGTTGGTTCAGGTTATTTTTGTATTTTACCTTATTAAAACTATCCCTATCCCCTCCTTCTATTATATTTTCCACGTTTTTTATTTGGGGATGTAGGGGGGGATTAAATACACTTCTCCTAGTCATTCTTGTTGGTTCATATTTAATATTCTGACTAAAAATGGTTTTAGAGAATGATTGCATCAAAGGAAGAGCGAGTCCTGCAAAGGGCACTCAAAATGTAATGTTTTGCCAATGTATGCAAGTTTGACAATATAGTACCTGCTGCAACTGAATACAGTAAGATCATTTGGGAAGGACTACCCACTTGCTTCTTTGATTTTGGACACTCCTCCCTGCCCATCTCATCAGCTCAGTCTACTGAGTACAGACAGAGCATTTGGGAAGGCCATCCCCCTTAGTTTCTTAATCTTGAACTATCTCCTGTTTCCTCCCTCTCCACTTAATAAAAATATACTTTTTTCAGCTGCTTTTACTGTAATTGTGTTCTTCCTAGTTTCTCACCTTATTTTTGCTGTATGCTCTTAAGTGTTCAAGTGCTTTTATTCTGCTGCATTTATTAATGCTTGTTAGTAGCCTGATTAAATTTATCTTTTATTCTAAGCCTCTTAGTTTTGGTTTTAGCACTTGTGCTTCAGGCCAGTTACTTTACACTTAAGAAGGTTTTTGTGGTCTACACTCTTGTGGACAAACCCTTATCAAGACCCTCTCTACATCAGTCTGCCCAAGTATTTGGAACACTATGTCTGGACAATTCCCATCAGTTTCGACTGCCAGCCTGGTCGACATGGGCATACTGAGACAGTGTAGCAACTTCCTCATGTTTACTGACATCCCTCTTCTCCTAATACATAATTCTTCTACTTGCGGGAAATGCATCTACATTGGTAACCTGGAATCCATGCTCTCTTCCTCCACAGTCAGTAATCCTGACAAAGAGGAGATTGCCAGCACAAACACCACACCACTCACATCACATAGACAAGCACAACACACATACACACACCTATGCAGAGATCCCCCAAAAAACTTACCTAAACAATAGAGACCGCAAAAACACACTCACAAACATTCCACACACAACACCAAACACATCACATACAGCAGACAACACACCAATGTCACACAAACACAGCCCATAAGGCAAAACAATAAACCATCACGGCCCACAAGGCATAATGATAAGCCAAACATACTAGTCACTGGTGACTCAATTGTGAGACACACTGATGTCCCCCTCACCAGGATCAACAAGGAGAAGGTCACGGTCAGTTGTCTGTCTGGTGCCAGAATCCATCACATCACACACACACTTACGTCTCTCCACAACAAGTAAAAGTATGACTCTGTCATTGTCCATGTTGGTGTGAATGACTTGAGACATACCTCCCTGGACTATATGAAGAAAGACATGATTGAGGTCTCAGAGTATGTGTCCCAGGCAGGTATGACCCTAGCCCTAAGCAGCATCCTACCTTCACCAAGAATGTTACCACAATACCAACAAAAAATAACTGACTTCTACAACTGGCTTAGTTTCTGGTGTCATTCCAAGGGGATCCATTATCTGTCTGCCTGGAATGACATGTTTGACAGGCCTTGATGCTCTGCCAGAGATGGCCTCCCGCTGTCACCACTGGGATTCTGGATCCTGAGCAAAGCTCTCATCTCCTTTATTGTGCCTTTTTCAGGCAATGTCCCAAAGACAAATCTTCCTGCATAAAAGATCTGTCAAAAAGAAAATTGAAGGTCATGCTGCTTAACGCTAGGAGCCTTAACCTGAAAATGCACTCACTGGAGGCTCTCCTTGCACTGGAAAATACCAATGTCTGTGCGGTCACAGAAACTTGGTTCAGGGCTGTGGACAGCACCCCTGTCTTACCAGGCTATACCTCATTCCACACATTCTGACCCCAAAATGAGGTCAGGAAAACTAAGGGTGGTGGAGTCTTTATCTTCATTAAGGACAGGCACACCTCCAGACTGGTTTGCCAGCATGATGCACTGGAACTACTCCAGGTACAACTGACAGTTGGCAAGACACCCATCCAAGTTATAGCCAGCTATAGACCCTCTTCCATGACTCAAGACACCCACTCCTCTTACCTGGATCTACTTGACTCCATCAAGGTAGCCCCTAACACCCTGATCCTTGGTGACTTCAACTACCCCACCACAGACTGGGTGACTTATTCCTACACTAATGCACTCACTCAATGATTCTATGACTACATCAGTTCTAACACACTAGACCAGCTCATCTCATTCCCACAAGGGGAGATAACATTCTGGACTTGGTTCTCACCAACATGGGTGACCGCTGCACTACTCCTATAGTATGTTCTTCCCTGGTGAGACCAGATCATCAGACTGTCTCGTCCAAAGTTTCTATCCCATCCAAACCCCCTCCAGCCATAATCAAGCTACAAAACATCTCAAAAGATGACTACAACCTCCTAAGGGAGGGTATCTGTAGTTTGACACCACTTCCCCCTTCAGAGGATGCAGACAACTATGCTGAACAGTACACCAATGCAGTATACAAGCATCTGTACAACTGCATGGACTCAGCATTACACAGCACAACTAAAACTTGCTCCTCAAGGAAACATAAACCTGTTTGATGGACATCCTCTATCAACAGACTTTGCAACAAAAGGAAGAAGCTGTTGTCCTAGGGTAAAAAGGAACAAATTCTAAACTGGAAAAACTCCCTCCTTAGCCTCAACAAGCAAATTAGATCACTAGTAAAAACCTCCAAAGCCAATTATGAATTGAAACTAGCCTCCGAAACAAAATGAAACCACAAAGCTTTCTTCAGTTATGTCAGGAACCTCTATGGCAAAACCCAGCTTTGTTCCAAATTAGTACTTAACAGTATCATGTACACTGATTGTGCTGACTTAGCCAACCTGCTAGCAGACAGATTCAGTGCAAACTTCACCCGCCTGTCCCTCCCAAAGGCCCTTGCCCCATCCCCGATACTTGTCCCGCACCTCATATCTCCATAGATCAAGTGTTAAAGACCCTATCCAAGGCAAAGAACACAGCTTCCATGGGACCTGATAGTATCCCAGGTTGTATTCCGCACCATCTCCAGCAAGAACTGGCTTCACCATCGAGCACCCTATTCACCCACAGCCTAAGTACAGGCTTCAGTCCAGCAGAGTGGAGAACTGCCATTGTCATCCCCTTGCACAAAGGTGGTGCCACTACTGACCCGGAAACTATCGCCCCATTAGCTTGACAAGTCTAATCTGTAAAGCCATGAAGTGTATTATTATGGATCTCATAAACAAGGACATAGGCAATCTCCAAGCACTGGACTCCACCCAGTTCGGATTTGTTAAGGGCAGATCTTGTCTATGAACCTGGTTGATTTCTTTGAGACTGTCATGAAGACCTTGCATGAGGGAAAGTCACTACATACAGCTTACCTTGACTTGGCCAAGGCCTTTGATACAATCCCACACTTGGGCATAATCAAAAAACTAACATGACTTGGTGTAAGTCCCTATCTCATCAGGTGGGTGACCAACTGGCTCACCGACAGGACCCTCAAGGTCAAAATAGCCGCTTCCACCTCTGATAGCAGACATGTCACTAGTGGAGTTCCCCAGAGATCTATCCTGGGACCCCTACTTCTCAGAGGTTCAGGCAAAGACAAAAGGCCTCTGGCTGACAAAGTTTCGATTGACTGTAAGTTTGGTGCTCTCATTGACTCCCCAACTGATGTTAGCTTATTGCAAGAGGATCTCACAACAACTAATGACTGGTGCCAAAGTCATAGCCTCAAGCTAAATGCAAAAAAATGTATCATCATACCATTCTGCAAAAACACGGCTCCTTCTGATTACCATATCAATGGCAACCCCCTAAACACTCAACCTGTAGTGAGAGACCTGGGTACTCAGGTTGATAACAATCCCACATTCAACCATCATGTAGTGGATAGTGATCAGAAAAGTCTTTCACTTGGTTCATCTCATATGTAAAGGGATTGCATCCAGAAAAAAAGCAGGTTATTACCTCTCTATACTCCTCCCTCATTACACCAGTAATTGAGTATAACATCCCATTTGGTATGTACCTCTCCAAACATCTGCACCAAGTGGAAAGGCCACAGAAATATCTCACAAAGAGAATCCATGGTCTCCAACACCTGTCCTACGTGGACAGGCTCAAATAACTATCACCCTACTCTGTATCGTACAGATCACTTAGAGGTGATCTGTGTCTCGCCTATAAGGCAATCTTGGACCCTGCCTACTAGAGATGCTCCATATCTGTAAGGCTAACTCCTCACACATTACCTGCTCAAAAGACCTGAATCTAAAATGCAACATCAACAAAACCTGCTGGAGAGACAGGGTTGTCTTCCAGAGGTTGCTCCATCTCTGGAATAGACTTCCCATGCATGTCAAACAGAGGACCTCGCTGACCCTCTTCAAGTGCAACCTTGATGAGTGGATGGGAGACCACAAATTTGTTCCAGGGGTGCCACCTGTTTCTCTCACTGACAGGGGCAAGAGGTGCTGACTGAGGTTTCTTATTTGGGGGATAAACTCTTGGTTAGGCTTGTAAGGGCCCCAGGGCCATTAGCCTAGTAACCTCCTATGATCCTAAGAAGTGTAGCAACACTAAAGTACAGCTGTGTAAGTAAGCTGATCATAACAGTAGTTGTTCTAATAGATCACTGCTGCAGCAGTCTAAAACTGTTAAAGTTATATCCTACCAAGGATATGACCAACTGGCCAGCTTTGCAAAGCTTAAGGGCATCTTCCATGTGACCTAACTGCCAGGAGCTTGAGCAGAGCTCCATATAAAAGGCAGTTTGAGCTCCAAAATCTTAAGAGCTTTCTTGTCCCAAGAAGGGAGGCTACAGCCCTGAAAGGAACAATGCTAATAAAAAATCAGTCTACGTAAACTAATATAACTATATGCACACTACTCATCCCTCATCAGACCCATTATAGAGTACAATGCCCCATTTGGCATGTGCCTCACAAGACATCTACAACAACTAGAAAGGCCACAGAAATACCTCACTAAGAGGATTACTTACCTCAAACAGATGCCATAAGCAGACCGTCTCAAAAAACTCCAGCTCTACTCTGCTGCATATCGCCTACTCAGAGGTGACCTCTGCCTAACATACAAAGCCATGTCTAACCCAGATCTGATAGACATGCTACACTTAAAGAAATCCCAATCTCTCCGAGCCACATGGTCCAGGGATCTAAACCTTGTCACCACAATAAACAGAACATGCTGAAGGGATAGATTCTTGTCCCAGAGACGTCCCATGCTCTGGAACAGACTACCCATTCATGTCAAACAAAGCTCCTCATTAGCCCTCTTTAAGAAAATTCTTGACAACTGGATGGGAAACAGGAAATGAATTCACCCTGGGGATCACTCCTGTGGTTCTGCTCGACAGGGGCACAGGAAAATAATTTTCTTGGGTGGCAAAAGCCAGGGCTTTTTGGCTAGGCTTATATAGGCTCTAGGGTTGATAGCCTAGTACTTACCTATGAACCTATGAACCTAAAAGTATCGCCATCCGTACCCTGGCAATAAAAGAAAAAACAAATAAGAGATATGGAGGGAGGGAACTCCTACTGCGATAGTGATCTATTACAATGTCTACTGCTATGCAAATTTACTTAAACAACTGTACTATGCTCAACATTATATCACTGTTGCAGTAGCCTAAGCTATTATGGTAGGTTATGACAGCTTAAAAAATAATAGGGAGGAGGAAAAGTTTAAGAATGCAGGAGTCCCTGGATAATGAGCCAGGCAGAACCTGTTCTGCATCCAGAAAAATAACCTAGCTTGTAATGCTTTGTAAAAAACATGTACAAAGAACCAAGTTGCTGCCTCTAGAGTCCACCATCATAGTAGACAAACAGCTTTTATGAAGGGTTGGGTTCTGTTCAAGGAGTATATGAGCTGCCTGTGGAGATTGAGAATATGGAAAAGTATTTCCCCCTGCATTTTGGATTCTGGGAAAAAAAGCAGGGAAAGTGACAGATGGGTGCCACATAAACTTTGAAACCACTTTTGAGTATAAAAGGATTTGTTCTCATACAAATCCTATCCTTGTGGAAGATTAGGTATGGCTGACCCACCATAAGAGCTTATAATTTAGACTTCTAGTCCACATCAGGGGTAATGAGTAGTACAGTCTTCAATGTTAAGAACCTCAAAACAGCCTGATGAGCTGGTTCAAATGGATGAAGACTAAAATCCAAAGGAGGAGCCACCTGTTTTCTAGATGGATGAATATGTAAAACCCCCTTTCAAAATCACCTTGACTTGAGAACAAGAAGGAAGGGAGGAATGATCTCAGGGCAGCCACACGGAAATGGCTCACAGATGAATCTTAATAAAAGAGTAAGAAAAGCCAGAGAACAGTAACTCACACAAATGATCAATAACCAGAGACAACCAAGCCTTAAAATTGTTCTGGGTCTTGGACTGGCACTAAATAGAACATTGTTTTGTCACTAGAACTTACATAATTTCCCAGTAGAAGGTTTTTTTATCCTCCTTCAGTACCTGCTGCATGTCCTCAGGAAAAAAAAATGTCAAAAAGGTATAAAGATTGTATCATCCAGGTAGTCAAATGAAGTGTTTTAAGGCTGGAGTGTTTCAAACAACCTCTTTCTTGTGTGAATAAATCCAGCCAGTAAGGAAGCTTACTCATCCCCCAGCCATACAGCCCTCCTTCTGTCTGAATTACCTCCAATACAGTTTGCTGACTATTCTAATCATATAAACAAAAGTTATCTTGATACTAAAAAGAACTATTATGGAATTACGAGAACAACTTATTAAGTTTATTACACTTGGAAAGGTGACCAACAGATAGGGTCTTAGTTGAGGTCAAGCCTAGTACCAGAAGATTGTATAATGCAATTTGGAAGGGGGAAGGTGGGATGGACGTTGAAGTGGACGAAAATGACACAACACAGATCTATCGTTATCATAAGTACATAAATGTCATATCTGATGTTGTCTATTCTCATCCAATTCAATGTTTGGGACAGATTCCCAAGATTTAAAGGACCTGGGTGGTGTCACAGAAGGACACTCCTTAGACAGAGTTAAAATGCACAAGCTCTAGATTGCATATCCATCTTGTAATAAGATATGAAGGTGTGAACTGTTGACCAAGTTGCTGCTGCACAGATGTTACTAATAGGAACTCTTCTCAAGAATGCTGCAGAGGTAGCAATTGCTCTAGTGCAATGAGCCTTAGGTTTAGGGTACAGAGACAATCCTCAAGTTTTATCCACAAAGGAAATGTAGTCTGTCAGCCACTTAGAAAGTGTAACTTTCAACACATGGTGTCCCAATTTTGTTTTGGAGAAGGAGATGAAAAGGTGATCTGATTTTCTAATATCTTTATTACGGTGTAAATTAAAAAAGAAGTTACTGTATTACCATAACATTCCATCTGTGTTGTCAGTCTTCACTTATCCTTAACTGTGGGTTCAGTTCCATATATCGGAACCAACTTGGCCGTTATTCCAGTTCACGCCCTCCAAAACTTTTGAGCTAAGCCTTACATATAATGCTCCTCACAGGATTACTTCAGATCGAGTTTGCATAAAATAATGACAAACAGGCAGTAACAGACCATACACCATATCTGTATTCCTAAAAGGGAAAGCCAATCTTTTGGGAAAGATCCATTTCACCAAGAAACTGAAGGGCAGGGGGAAGGAGGGTATGGATGTCAAGGATAAGTGAAGATCAACAACACAGATGGAATTTGATGATAAGACATAACTTCCTTATCTGATGTTGTCAGTCTTCACTTAGTCCTTGACTGTGGGACAGAAGTCCCAGCTACCTAAATCCTTAGAGGTCTCACGGAAGAATATTCCTGAGCACCATCAAGCCAAATGACGCTTGTCCCCTAGAGAACAGATCCACCTTGTAATGAGTAACAAAGGTATGAGGGGATGCCCAGGTAGCCACTGCCAAATATCATCAATAGAAGCTCTGGAATGAAAGATTGCAGAAGAGGCTACTGCTCTTGTTGAATGTGCTTTATCAGGTCCTGGTAGCTGCACTTTCTTTTTGTTATAAATGGAAGTTATACAGTTTTTAAGCCATTTACATAAAGTAACTTTAGAAATAGGTTTTTCCATAGTAGCAGAAGAGAAGGAAACAAACAGCTGGCTCAGTTTTCTGATTTTCTTTGTTCTGTGATGGTAAAAATGCAATTGTCTATGTACAGTAAATGTAGACAATGTTCACTCTTGTTGAGAAGGTGGGATAGAAAACTGGAAGTTGAACAGTCTGTTTGATATTGGTTTCGGACACTATCTTTGGTAGAAAAGAAGGATTTGTTCACAAGGAAAACCTGTCTTTATGGAAAGTAAGGTATGGGAGTTTGCAAGATAAGGCCTATAGCTGAGATATCCTCCTTCTGAAAGTAATAGTTATCAGCAAAAATGTTTTCCAAGATAAAGACTTCAGATTGCAAGTTGTAGAAGGTTCAAAAGGGGAATTAATTACAGACTGAAGTACCAGATTCAAGTCCCAAGGTGTAGAAGGGTCTTTGTATGGGGGTCTGAGCATCAAAGTTCCTTTTAGAAAGCCTTTAGAAAGTTTGTGGGACATTAATGTTGTATCATTCAAACCATTATGAAAATCTGAGATTGCAGCTACATGCACTCGAATGGTCGAGACAGATGCTCCTGTTTCAAAAAGCAATGTTAAAAACTCCAGGACTTTATCAATTGATGCTGAAACTGGATCGAGATTATCTTTGAAGCCCATTTTGAAGGTTTTTGCCACTTGCTGAAGTATGACCTTCTAGTTGAAGGTTTGTGGAAGGCTAGAATAATTCTTTGAACTGGGGAAGTGAAAGTAGAATGCCTGGCAATCATTAGAACTGTAAAAGCCATGCAATGAGCATGACATTTTGAAGATTTGGATGAACTAGTCCATCCAGATGGGACAAAAGGTCTGGATCTGGGTCCAGTTTCCAAGGTTTCTGAATTAGACGAGGCCAAAGAAAGGGAAACCACACCTGACGATGTCAGAATGGGGCAATGAGAATTATTTTGTTCTTTGACCTGTTGGCTTTCTTTAGAAACTGGGACATAAGAGGAAACAGGGGAAAAACATACAAAAGACCGGGGGGCCAATTGTGAAGGAGAGGATCTCTTGGTGACTCCCCTGGAGGAGAAATTAGGGCAAAGTAACTGCTGCAGTTGTTGGTCAGGGGGGATGCAAAGAGATCACAGCAGGGCTGGTCGCTGTGGTGGAATATCATTTCCGCCACCAATGGATTGGCAGCCCATTCTTGAGGCATTAGGATAGTCCTGCTCAATTTGTCTGCAATCACATTGGAGCTCCCTGGAATAAGCATTGCAATTAGAAAGTGATCAGATGAAATTGCCCATTGTCATACTCTGAGTGCTTCTCGATAAAAAGGGTAAGATCTGGTTCCGTCTTATTTACTGATGTACCAGACTACGGACATGTTGTCTGTTTGAAATGCAATTGTTCCCAAGGGGAGGGTTTCTTGGAATGCCTGCAGCACTAACAGTACTGCCCTCATCTCTAGAACACTGATGTGCAAATTGGCCTCTAGATGGGACCAAGAACCTTGGACTGTCTTTCACAAATAATGCCCTCCACCCATTCTGTGACGCATCTGTGGTCACTATGGCTTGGGGTGAAGAGGAACAAAGGATCTGCCTGACAAAGTTTCGTTGGAGTGAAGTAACAAACTCAGGTCTCTCTTGCATAAGTTGGTGATTAATAGCAGATGGGATACTGGCTGATTCAGTAATGACCATTGTACACCAACAGCCACTGAATAATCTGCATGTGATATCTCGCAAGGGGAACTAAAATGATGGAGGCTGACATTGACCCTAGAATTTGTAGCAACAGCCTTGCAGTCACCTTTTTGCTACGAATAATCTGACTGACTTGCAGTCTTATTCTTTGAAGTCTTTCTGGAAGAAGAGATGCAATGCCGGTGTTTGTGCTTAGCATCACTCCTATGAATTCTAATTGCTGTGTTGGCTCTAGATGGGATTTTTTTGTAGTTTACAGTGATCCCCAACAAGGAACAAGTTTGAAGAATGTAGTTTCTTGTTTGTAAGAACAGATGCCTGGTGGGAGCAGTGAGGAGCCAGTCGTCTAGGTATGGAAACACATAGAATCCTTGTAGTCTGAAGTGGGCTGCTACCACTGTCATGCATTTGGTGAACACTCTGGGGGCAGTGGTGAGACCAAAGGGCAGGGCTCTGAACTGATAATGACTGGCTCCCAGCTGGAAATGCAGGAACCTTCTGGATTGTTTGTCCATCTTTATATGATAATACGCATCCTGAAGATCAACTGAGCACATCCAATCATCTTTTCCTAAGAACAGAAGTATAGATTGAACCGTGGCCAACCGGAATTTGGTTTGATGAGCTGATTTGTTCAAATAATTGAGATCCAAAATTAGTCTCCAGTCCCCTGTTTTCTTTGGCACTAAAAGAATTTTGAGTAAACTTCGGATCCTATCTGGTCTGGCAGGACTGCTTGGATGATTATTTTGTCAAGCAGCTTTTGAATTTCCAAAACTGCTGCATCCCTGTGACTTGGAGGAATGTCTGGGATTTTCTTCAATTTTCTGGGTTTTTCTGAGATAGGGCTATTGAAAGCTCTGGTTATGATCCTCTGCACCCAATTGTCCATTGTTATGCTGAAGTGAAATAAACCCCCGCACGTACGGCAGCTGCAAGGTCTCAACAAGACATAAACAGTTCAAAAACATAACACCAGCAAACAGTGGCTATCCTCATCAAAATTTTTTATTTCCTTGTGCAAAAGCACATATAGAGCAAAATCAGACCGGTTTCGGCTATACTGTCATTTAGCCTTCATCAGTGTGAATACATTGCAACAATTTTACTATTTAAATATAATTAGAAAATGAACATGTGACCAATTAAAGGTGCTCATTTAATCCAGGTTTAAATAAACCCCCTAACTTAATGATCTATTTTTTTCTCCTTTCCATTTAATATTTCATGCCAACCAGATTTATTGGATCTGGACCCACCTATTCTGTCAATCACTATAAAGTTGAACACAGCATTTTTATGCAATATGGTGTGTTTATAAAGGGCATTGGTTAATTTATTATGTTTGGTATCACTAAGGTGCTCAAAGGCTTTAAACTTCAATGGTCTTGATGTTTGCCCAATATAAAAAGCTGAACAACTGCAGCTAGCAAGATATATTACCCAGTCTGTGTGGCAGTTTGCGAAGAAAGAAATCTCAAAGACCTGAGCAGTGTTTTTACTACTAAAACTTTTTGTCTTTAAGAATTCTGGGGCAGTGGATGCAGTGTCCGCATGGGAAGCAACCAATTAAGGGATCCCCTGAAAGTGTAAATTGGGAATAATGTTTTTCCCTGTCATGATAGTGTTTATAATGATTGAAGTGTGACACCAAATATTTTCCTTTTCTGAAGGGAAAAATAACATCTACTTGCCAAAATTTCACTTAATCTGTTGTCAGCCAACAAGATATTCCAGTGGTGTTGGACACTGTCCATCAATACCCCAGTATTACGAACATAGGTGGTGACAAATCTTAAAGGGGATCCCCCACATTTGGGTTTTTCTTTATATTAAAGAAGGTTCTCCCTTTCCATATTCTCCACACTGTTTCTAACATGCAGAACTTGCTCCATTTTGTACCCCCTGTCCCTGAATCTAGATACCAGGTCATCCCTGAAATGCCCATATGTGCTCTCATCAGAACAGATGCATTTCATCCTCATAAATTGGGACTTAGGAATGTACTTACAGATATGGGGGGGGGGGTGAAAGCTGGTGGCATGGAGAAGGGAGTTGTGTTCGAGGAATTTACGATAAACTTCAGTAGTCAAAGTGTGATCCGGAGTCCTAATTAGAACATCCAAGAAGGTAATCCTATCTTTATGATAATTAACCGTAAATTGTATTCCCCCTTTTTTCTCATTTAAATAACTAATAAACTCCAATAGGTATTCAACATCCGATCTCCAAACCAGCCAGCAATCATCCAAGTATCTCTTCCAAATATCCATTTCCCCCATAAACAAATTATGGGAGCAGTCATAGATAATCTGTTCCTCAATATATGCCATGAATAAATCGGCATATATTGGGGCAAATGACACTCCAATGGCCGTGCCCGTATCTGCGAAAAACATTTGTCCTGATAAAAAAAGACATTATTAGTGAGCACATGTTCTGTGAGGCCAATAAGAAACGTATTGAAGCCGGGCTGGTAAAGTTCAGTTTTGTATAACCAGTATTCCAAGGCCTCTAGTCCTGATCAATGCGGGATATTGGTATACAAGGCTGTGACATCTAATGTACACAATAACCAATCCGGTTCAAGTTGCATATCAGAAATGACCTGGAGGAATTTGGTGGTATCTCTAATTTGAGCCCTTACTCATTTAAGTAAGGGCTTAAGATATTTAGTGAGAAACAGGGACAAAGGTTCGGTGAGGGAACCCCTCCCAGAAACAATTGGTCTACTAGGAGGACTGCGGGGATTTTTGTGTATTTTGGGCAAGAAATATATGTATTGTTGACTGGGATCCATTAGTGTCAAGTGTAGCTTGGTGGTGTTATTAATAATGCCCTCCTCCAGTGCTAAAGACAAAAACCCATTGATCTGTTTTTTGAAGAAGGGGTTGGGGTCAATATTTAAATGTGTATAGTAATGGACATCCGAGAGTTGCCTCATAGCTTCCTGTCATACTGTGTCCAATCTTGGAGCACCACTGCCCCTCTTTTGTCAGCCCCTAAAATAACCAATTCATGATTCCTGGCTAACTTAAAGATGTTTTCCATATCAATCTTTGAGATATTGTTAGCCTTAGGTCTATGATCCCTGGAGTAAAAAGTGCAGATCTTTGATTATAGAATTTTGGAACATGAGCACATTGTGGTTCATTGGAGGCATGAACAACGATCTATGATATCTGAATTCATCAGTAGTATCTGAGGATTCCTTGTCCTGAAAAAATAATTTTAAATTTAAATGCCTACAAAATGTTACTACATCATTAACAAAACTCTCTTCAGGCACAAAGAATCCGAGTATGAATGATAAACCTTTGTTCAACATGTCCATGTCCAAAGCAGAAAGGGCATGAGATGAAATATTAGTAACATTAACATTTGTTATTTTCGTGCAAACATTTGTAACAGAGCCTCCATGTTGTTCACTTCTTCTATGTTTCCTGCCCCCCTCCTCCTTGGTTTAAATCCGAAGGAACATTGGAGTTCCTTCTTTTCAATGCTGGGGATCCTATGGTGCCCGATGCCTCAAATTCCAGTCCCAAGGAAGATTCCTCCCCTGAGGTATCCACAATAGATGTGGATGCCTTTTTCAAAATAGATCTAGAGCGTTTTCTTAAGGGTTCTTCTTGAATTGTGCAAAATGGACATGTTCGTCTCTGCCTATATTAAAGGGGTCCCTCCTATCATAATCTCCCAGATCTCTGAGAAACTTCTTTTTCTTCCTGTCTCTCAACTGGGTCTCTAAAGTCATAAGTTCCCAGCTAATATTTTTCAAACTGGAGGCATAAATAGATTGTCCCTCATATCTCCTAACAGTATCACACAGATGGGTGATGTACTCTATTTCACTGTCAATTACTCTATTGTGATGTTCAGCGAATATTTCCACAAACTTTAGAGAGGCTTTCTGTTGGGCTTCACCCCATTGTTTCAAAAGAATCTCATCAGGATTGCTAACTAGAGGCTGCGTGCGTATACGTAAGCCTCTTGGTGTGATCCCTTTGGTAATGTATGCCCTGAAGAGCTTATAATGCCATACATTGTTGCAAAGTAGCCACATGTGCTTAGTAAGTTTGGAAAAAATAGCTTTACAACTATCTTCATTAGTGGATAGATCAATATGGGCTCCCCACCATATTGGCCGTGCCGAGCCCAAAGATAGCTAAGTCTTCCCAATCGGAGGCTAGTCCCCTCATTAAATTGGGTAAATATATAAATAATAACCAATAAATGTTGAAAACTAAACAAAAACAAATCTGACACCAAAAATCCACTGTATCCAAATATTTTCAAGTGGCCATGAATCCAAATAATCCAAAAAATATATACATTATCAGTTAGCCACCAAGTCCATAATAAACCATAATAGGCAAAAAACGGAAATTGGACAATATCAGCCTCTATATCAATTTATAAGGACAATGTCAGCCCCTGTCATGTGTAGCTCAAAGTATCACAGTGCTGAGTCCTTTATAAATATATAACTACTAAGGTGTAGATTACTCCCAGTTCTGAACCAAAGTAAGTCTCTATATTCATCAGTGAACGATATCAGCCCCTGTTATTTACCTTAAAGTTACACAGTGCTGAGTCCATTGGGAAAATGATCACTACGGTAATCATATAAATGCTGAGTCTAATTCCATTTGTGGAACACCAAAAGGTGTTTGCATTGATAAAAAAATGTGCTTCAAATGATTCCAGGCATCAGAAAACCTTCTCCAATCTAGATGGCCAAAAATGTATTAAATAATATCCTTGGTAACACAGCAGGCCAAAAGGATGTAGAGAAAACTCACATTGGTGTATGCACTAGTTATCAAATATAAGATTATGCATACTAAACACATGAGCAAAATGACCAATCAATGTGTAGACCCATATGAGATAAACTGGTAGTAATTATCTACCATATATCTTTATAAAGCCCCCAATACTACAGTCTAAGCCTTCTTAGTAATTAAAATGCTATACTGAGCACAGTGTACACCAAACTAAATAATAACCACAAAGAATGTTAAGGTGTGCTTCTGCACAAAGTAACAACTGTCTAATAACACATATCCAGCTGCTCAATGTTCCCTAAAAACATATTGGATAGTAGCAGTCTAAATAGACAAACAGTAGATGATGCAGTAATTATGAATATAAAAAACACCGTTTAGTATAATTAGGTTATACAGTATACCCAAAATAAAATGTAAAGGTAAATCTATCAGTATTGTTCACCTAACACAATAGAGTGTGAGTAATACTAAATATGTCCTTCATAGAACCATAATGTCCACTGATGAAAAAATCAAACCAAACAGTCTTATAGTTCCAAATGTTATAGTCAAAATAAACCTGGTCGTGTATTTCTATGTTTCCAATGACGTGTTCCTGAGCCCAATGGTCAAAAAGGCAAAAACAATATATAATACCCTCATTTCTAAGGTATTTCCATGAAACCACATCCAGTCGGAAACCATAAAACAGTAGAAAATGCTCCACCATAAGGTTCCCTTTCAACAAAAAATGGCACCCCACATACTGAAATGTAGAATCCGTTATTCCTTAATACGCCAATGATAATGAGCAGTTAACCTCCTTAGTATGGAACTGAAACAGTTTGGCCAAAAACAAATTCAATGTTTACTTAGAGAACATTAGTCCCATATTCCAAAATGAAAAAGAATGTAAATGTAGCTACCACGCCCTGTATAGCAAAATCATGAATGGAAGCCAAGTTCTCTGTGCATGCATCAAAATGGAAATACATAGCCGTCTCAAATGGAGCGCAATATTGGGCGATATGAAGTACCTACAATTCAAAAATTCAAAGCCAAGCACCTTTGTATAGACTTTAAAACCCTTGTAATATCCACACACCATACTGCATGATAAAGCGTACTCCAGTCGCGAGGGCCCAAATCCGATGACATCTCATTGGTGAATACAAAGGGATTTCCAACCTAATGAAGTCCTGTATAATAACCCTAAAAGAACATGAAAAAATGGTTTAAACCTCACTGTAAATCGGTCACACAAATTGCTGGGCAGAAACCGATAATAATGGGTAATCCAAGCCCAGAAACGCCACAGGCCAACAGCAGGGAAAAGAAGGAAGTTCAAAGTGAAATAAACCTCCGCACGTACGGCAGCTGCAAGGTCTCAACAAGACATAAACAGTTCAAAAACATAAGACCAGCAAACAGTGGCTATCCTCATCGAAACATTTATTTCCTTGTGCAAAAGCACATATAGAGTAAAAATCAGACTGGTTTCAGCTATACTGTCATTTGGCCTTTGTCAGTGTGAATACATTGCAACAATTTTACTCTTTATAAATAATTAGAAAATGAACATGTGACCAATTAAAAGTGCTCAACAATACATATATTTCGTGCCCAAAATACACAAAAATCCCAGCAGTCCTCCTGGTAGACCAATTGTTTCGGGGAGGGGTTCCCTCACCGCCTTTGTCCCTGTTTCTCACTAAATATCTTAAGCCCTTACTTAAATGTGTAAGGGCTCAAATTAGAGATACCATCAAATTCCTCCAGGTCACTTCTGATATGCAACTTGAACTGGACTGGTTATTGTGTACATTAGATGTCACAGCCTTGTATACCAATATCCCGCATTGGGCAGGGCTAGAGGCCTTGGAATACTGGTTATACAAAACTGAACTTTACCAGCCTAGCTTCAATACGTTTCTTATTGGCCTCACAGAACATGTGCTCACTAAGAAATAGAAGTTATGTTCTTACCATAACGTTCCATATTAGTTGTATTCTTCTCGCCTTCTTCTTGCTGGATGGGTTCGGAGACGACCTCGGCTCCGACTCGGCCACTCTAAAAGCTCGAGAGTTGGTTCCACCGGCTCGAGGCTCCCCCTATATCCCACAATGGTAGGCGTGAGTTACCTCAGATCTCGTTTGTAAGCTAGGCTCTGCCTATAATAGTAGTAAAATAACTAGTAACAAAGTCCACCTCTATAAACAAGGGAGAAGGGTGACCTACATCCTGATCCAGGAAATATGCACAGCAGAGCATATACCTAAAGTAAAGAGGTGGTAGAAAGAGAGGTCACAATCAAAACTCCTCTAGGTCTGTCCAGGCCAGGGGGAAGGAGGGTGGGACGCAAGAAGAAGGTGAGAAGAAGACAACTAACATGGAACGTTATGGTAAGAACATAACTTCTATATGTTAAGTTGTCTATCTCGCCTTCATTCTTGCTGGATGGGACCGCGTCCCTAGCACCTTGTCCCGGTGGCCTAACGGAACAGACTCTTGAGAACAGTGGAACCAAAGTTAGCTCTATGTCTAGAGGCTAAATCCAACTTATAATGAGAAATGAAAGTGTGAGGAGTAGCCCAAGTAGCCGCTGCACAAATGGTGTCAATAGGCAGTCTATCTTGGAAGGCTATAGAAGTAGCCAAGGCTCTGGTAGAATGGGCTTTAGGTTTGCTAGGCAGCTTTTGGTGTCTAATTTCATACACAAGGGAAATCAGGGATGTTAGCCATCTGGATAATGATACCTTTGAAACTGAAAGTCCCTTTCTGCCTTTTGCATACGAGACGAACAGCTGGTCAGATTTTCTGAATTGTTTTGTTCTATCCAAATAGTACCTTAACTGACGATGAACATCTAGCCAATGTAATCTTTGTTCAGATCTGTTAGAATATTCCGGAAAAAACACCGGGAGGTCAATGCTTTGATTTAGGTTAGCCGTGGAGGCTATTTTAGGTAAAAAGGACGGGTTGGTTCGTAAGGATACTCTGTCCTTATGGAACAACAGATAAGGAGGTCGACAGCTGAGTGCATGAAGTTCTGAAACTCTTCTAGCTGAAGTAATAGCTACTAGAAAGAGAGTCTTCCATGATAGTAACTTTAAAGAACAGGAGGATGCAGGTTCGAAAGGGGAGAGAATTAAAGAACTGAGAACTAAATTTAGGTCCCAAGGAGGAGGAGGATTTCTTACCGGAGGTCTGAGTAGAAAAACTCCCTTCAAAAAGGCTTTGCAAAGCTTGTGGGACATGATGGCAGAATCTGAAATGCCCACATGAAAATTAGAAATAGCTGCCAATTGAACTTTAAGAGTAGAAGGAGATGAACCTGCATGGAAGAGTTCAGCTAGAAAATCAAAGACCATTTGGATGGAAGCAGTGAAAGGATCTATTTCCCTTCCTTGAGCCCAATAGGCGAAACGTTTCCACTTACTCAAATAAATCTTTCGAGTGGAAGATTTATGGGAAGCTATCAAAATATCTCGAACAGAGTGAGATATTTGAGGAAGCCTGGCTAAAGTTGGAATTGGAGGAACCAAGCAGTGAGGTTCAGAGAGGGAAGGGAGCGATGAAACTGACCCGACTGATGGATCAAAAGATCTGGAACTAGGTCCAGATGCCAAGGTCGCTCCAACAGAAACTGATGTAGAAAGGGGAACCAAACCTGTCGAGGCCAGTAAGGAGCAATGAGGATCAAGGAGGCCTTCTGAGCGATAGCTATCTGTATCACTTGAGAGATTAGTGGGAAGGGAGGAAAAGCATACAGAAGTCCCCGGGGCCAAACTTGGACTAGAGCGTCTCTGCTGGGTTGGCCTGGTAGCGGAATAGGGTGAAATAATCTCTGCACTTGCTGTTTTGGGGAGTAGCAAAAAGATCGCAGCAAGGCTGACCCCACTTGAGAAAAATTTCTCTCACTACAGAGTCTTTCAGAGACCACTCGTGAGGCATGAGGATAGCTCTGCTCAACTTGTCCGCAATTTGATTGGACTTCGCGGGAATGTGCGTTGCTATCAGAAACCGCTGAGAAGAAATCGCCCATTGCCACAGTCTGAGTGCTTCTCGACACAGGGGTAGGACCTGGTTCCGCCTTGTTTGTTGATATACCACACTACAGACATATTGTCCGTCTGGATTGCTATCGTTCCCAAGGGAAGAGAGTCTTGAAGGGCTTGCAACGCTAAAAGCACTGCTCTCATCTCTAGAACATTTATGTGCAAGTGGCATTCGTCTGGTTGCCAAGTGCCCTGGACAGTTCTGCCCTGATAATGCCCCCCCCCACCCGATCAGGGAGGCGTCCGTTGTCAGAGTAGCAACCGGAGGGGAAGGGACAAAGGGTCTTCCCAATAAGAGCTGAGGGGAAGACATCCACCACTGAAGATGATTTCTGCATGTTTGTGTGATTATACTGGTGTGAGACATAGGAAGTTGCTGGTACGACCATTGCGTGAAGAGCATCCATTGAAGGATTCTCATGTGGAATCTGGCTAATGGAAGCAGAGGTATGGCAGCCGCCATAATCCCCAACACTTTCAGAACTAACCTGGCTTTGATTCTGTTGCTGCTGAAGAGGAGCGAGACCATTTTGTGTATGTCTGTTATTCTCTGATCTGTTAGCCTCGCAGACATGTTGATTGTGTCTAGATTTGCGCCTATGAAGGTAATAGTACGACAAGGCGACAAAACAGACTTTTCGAAATTTATTGAAATGCCTAAATTTCGACAAGTGCGAAAGGTGTACTCCCTGGCCATTAGAAGAAGATGCTTGGTGGGGGCTGTAAGAAGCCAGTCGTCCAAATATGGAAACACCTGGAATCCTTGTCATCTCAGGTGAGAAGCTACCACTGCCATGCATTTGGTAAACAACCGGGGGGCAGTGGTGAGACCAAAGGGCAGGGCCCTGAATTGAAAATGACTGGTTCCCAGCCTGAAGCGGAGGAATCTTCTGGAGCGTCTTTTCATTTTTATGTGATAGTACGCATCCTGAAGATCTATAGAGCACATCCAGCTTCCCTTTCCCAAAAGGGGAAGGATGGACTGCAGCGTGACCATCCGAAATCTTGTTTTCTTGACTGACTTGTTCAAGATACTGAGATCCAAAATTGGTCTCCAGTCCCCTGTTTTCTTTGGAACTAAAAAGAACCTGGAGTAGATTCCGGATCCTTGCTGGTCTGCTGGAACTGGCTGAATTGCTCTTTTTGCAAGCAGCTTTGAAATTTCCAAAGCTGCAAGATCCCTTTGAGCGGGTGGAACATCTGGAAGGGATTTTTTGATTGGTTTGGAATGCGAAAGAAGGGAATGGAATAGCCTTCGGAAATGATGGACTGTACCCATTTGTCTTGAGTCAGGGATAGCCAGGCTTTTGGGTACAGTGACAATCTTCCCGACTGCCTCCGAAGGTAGGCAGTCGGGCAACACCTCAGGGATGCTGAAAGGGCTTATCAGAGAAGACTTCACGATTGCCCTGGTTCTGCGGACCCCCCCTGCCTCTAGGGCGATGTCTACCATTGTTGTTCCCCCCTCTGCCTCTGGCGGGAACCGACTCTGTCGTCAGGCGAAGTCCCTTGAGATTGTTTACGGAACCACATTTTCCCACTTTTCTGGCCTTTGGGGTAAGGCCTAGAAGGAGTAGAAAAATGGACTCCGACGGCAGAAAGAGTCTTGCCATCTGTCTCGCACCTAGTCAAGGTTTCTTTCACTTGAGGACCAAAAAGAGATGATCCATCAAACGGGGAATTAGTGAAAGATGTTTTAAAGGGTTCCGCAAAGTTGCATAACCGCATCCAGGCGTGCCTGCGTAAGGCCACACCTGTCCCTGCGGCCCTGCTCGCTCCATCAGCCGCATAAGAAAGGAGGCATGGAGGAGTTAGCTATGGAGTTCAGGGTAGCCAGCTGAGTGTTCATCTTGTCCTGAAAACCCGCAGCTGTAGGATCCTTCAACATATCACTCGCTTCCTTGATCAAGTCCCTTTGAAGACGAGTAAAATGGCATAGGTAGTTCAGCGAACGCATTGCAAAGGTCGCTGATGAGAACATCCGCTTCCGCACCTGTCCATAGACCTGGATTCCTTGTTAGGTGGATGGACAGGCACCGAAGGATCAGCTAGTTCCTTCTTGGTGGCAGCAGCTACCACCATAGCATCCACAGAAACACCTTTTGTGAGAAATTGCTTGTCAGTTGGTGCTGTTATAAATTTGGAGGGTCTCCTGGGAGTAGGGTCCACTGAATCAGGAGCTGTCCAGGCCTTCTTTGCAACCACCTGCATGAGGGGATCAAAGGGGGGGGACACCCAGGAGGTGGAAGGATGAGAGCCAAACGCCTCAAGATACACAGATTCATCCTCCGAAGGGTTAAGGGCTGGCCAATTTCCCCTCTGTTTCAGGATCTCTAGAATGTCTGCGAAAGAGACATCTTCAGAAGGGGAACATGGGGAACCCTCGGAATCCTCTAAATCTGTGTCAGAGGTGACAGACTCAGGTGAGTCTAAGTGTTTCCTCTTACACTTTCTCTTCCTAGGGGGCTCCCCTGCCAATACAGGAGAGGCCTCGGAAGAGGATGAGATCCCCACAGGGGATTTTTGAGGAGCTTGCTCTCTGCGGTCTGGGATGAGGGAGTGAGTCGACATAATCAAAGGCACCGAAGTGGGAGGGGCGGACGGAGCCGACTGTGGAGTCGAACAAGGTTCCAACACACTCCGCATGACCTCGAATGCACCCGTGTCAGGCAGAGCCAGAGGTCCCCGCTCCGATAAGCTGAGAACCTCCCTCGGCACCGACAGAGATGGCTCCGAGGCCGATGTCGGAGCCGAACTCACCAGCGCCGAAGCACCGAGAGGAAGAGGGGGGTCGGACAAGGGTCCGATGCCACTCACCCCCTTGGAGCCGACGAGGGAAGCCGACGACGGAGCCGAAGACAAATGTATCGGCTCCGACGCTACCACAGTCTCGGTTCCGAAACGCCCCGGCTCCGAGCTCAAAGGAGTCGGAGGAGGAATATTAATTGGAACAAGCTGAGGCATCGACTGATGAGTCGGACTCTGGAGCATTTGGGCCAGTGCCTCGGACTTCAAAAGTCTACTCACTACCCTCTGGAGGTCGTGATCTGATAGCCTCGATGACCTGGAGGAGTGAGATCTATGGCTCCATTCAGACAGCAGGGGAGATGCTGGAGCCGAATGAACGGAGCCAAGGGACGGTGACCTCGATCTCTTTCTAGATGTCGGCTCCGATGGTATGATCGGAGCCGACCCATGGCTCTCTAATGCCTCGGCTCTGGCTGGAGCCGAGGAAACCACTGAAACAGCAGTCACAGACTCATCGGCTCCAGCCGGAGCCGATGAAGCAGTAGGCTTCAAAGCCTTAGGCCTCGACTCTGAAGCTGGAGCCGAGGTCCTAGAAGCCTTAGAAGGTTTCCCAGAAGACACAGGAAGGGAACCTTCAGGCTTAATTAAACCCCTCAAAATGAGTTTATTTTTTCTCTCCTGCAGGACTCTAGGGCTAAAGCCATGGCATATAGCACAAGAGTCCTGCAGGTGTAAAGGTCCCAGGCAGTACACACAAGAAGTGTGACCGTCTGTCAGAGACATTTTCTGACAGCACGAGTCACACTTCTTGAAGCCTGAGACCTTTGTATCCTTGGACATACTCAAGGAACCTGAAGTGTAATCACACACAAAAACACACACACACAGATTACACTGATAGGATTAAAAGGGAATTATTTAAAACTAAAGGTAAGTTAATAAAATTCCCTAAGTAACACATACACACTTCTAAGGAAAGGGAAGGAAGGCCCGAAGGCCTTAGGGAAGAACTAAGTGTTCTTTATAAAAGGAGGGGGCTGGAAAGATAGTAAGGGATAAACAAGTCCACTACACTAAGTGGGAAAGAATTTTACACTAACTAGCCTAAGTTTAAAGAATTTTAAACTAGTCTAAACTTTCACTAACCTGGAGCCGGTAGAAAACACACCTCAATCGCTGTAGCGGCAAACGAGATCTGGGGTAACTCACGCCTAGCATTGTGGGATATAGGGGGAGCCTCGAGCCGGTGGAACCAACTCTCGAGCTTTTAGAGTGGCCGAGTCGGAGCCGAGGTCGGCTCCGAACCCATCCAGCAAGAATGAAGGCGAGATAGACAACTTAACATTCTCTTTTTTTATCAGGACAAATGTTTCTTGCAGATACAGGGCATGACCATGGGAGCGCCATTTGCCCCAATATACGCCGATTTATTCATGGCATATATTGAGGAACAGATTATCTATGACTGCTCCTATAATTTGTTTATGGGGGGAAATGGATATTTGGAAGAGATACGTGGATGATTGCTGGCTGGTTCAGATATTGTATGTTGAATACTGTTAGAAAAATATGTATTAATGTGTATATTAGTGCTTTTAAAAGCCCAGAAGGGTTAACACATTTATTCTATTTCATACTGCATAAATCCATATAAACTGCGAATGCTTTCTGACCATGCTTTCTGACCTTGTATTTTGTCAGCACAGCTGAAATCTTGCTTATGCCTTTGGAAATTTACTGAGAAGCAGATGATTTTCTGCTGGGTTAGGGAAATAATAAATAGAACTATACCGTTTCTATAATCTTATTAAACTTAGACAATTAGCTCTGTTTGTGCTATGAGGACATACACAGCTGCAGGAAGGATAGATAAGTAGAACAAACACTGCTTGAAGAATATGAACTATAATATGTGTTTGCTTTGTGCTTGAATTAGCAGAGTACCTTGAAATGTAACACAGCACTGTAGAAATAATTGTAACTAGCTAGTGGTCTCCAAGGCCATGTTATTTTTCAAAAAGTTTCTCACAAATCTAGTAATGTAATGTCATGTCAGCAGAAAATCATGAACAATATCTACTGTGAAAAATAATATTGTAGGCTTGTATTTGATTACGTCAGCTTTAGAAGGCAATGTCTTGTAAAACAGTATAAGAATGGCTTCACTTCCTGTTACTAATCAGACAAACTCTGTATTTTTGCATGTTTTTGTCTCCTTGCCGCAAGAATTAAAAGTGCCTTAACCTGAACCTTACGTGTATTGGTCTTTGACATTTTTTTTCCTTTGACAAATACCTATTGGAATATTAGTTATTTAAATGAGAATAAATGGGGAATACAATTTACGGTTAATTATCATACAGATAGGATCACCTTCTTGGATGTTCTAGTTATTAGGGCTCCAGATCACACTTTGACTACTGAAGTTTATCGTAAATTCCCCAAACACAACTCCCTTCTCCATGCCACCAACTTTCACCCCCCCCCATATCTGCAAGAACATTCCTAAGTCCCAATTTATGAGGATGAAATGCATCTGTTCTGATGAGGGCACATATGGGCATTTCATTTCAGAGATGACCTGGTATCTAGATTCAGGGACAGGGGGTACAAAATGGGACAAGTTCTGCATGCAGTGTGGAGAATATGGAAAGGGAGAACCTTCTTCAATATAAAGAAAAACCCAAATGTGGGGGATCACCTTTAAGGTTTGTCACCACCTATGGTCATAATACTGGGGTATTTATGGACAGTGTCCAACACCACTGGAATATCTTGTAGGCTGACAACAGATTAAGTGAAATTTTGGGAAGTAGATGTTATTTTTCCTTCAGAAAAGGAAAAAAAAATTGGTGTCACACTTCAATCATTATAAACACTATCATGACAGGGAAAAACATTATTTCCAAGTTACACTTTCAGGGGATCCCTCAATTTGTTGCTTTCCATGTGGACACTGCGTCCACTGCCCCAAAATTCTTAAGGTAAAAAGTTTTTGTAGTAAAAACACTGCTCAGGTCTTTGACATTTCTTTCTTCACAAACTGCCACACAGACTGGGTAATATATCTTGCTAGCTGCAGTTGTTCAGCTTTTTATATTGGGCAAACATCGAGACCATTGAAGTTTAGAGTCTCTGAGCATCTTAGTGATATCAAACACCATAAATTAACCAATGCCCTTTATAAACACACCATATTGCATAAAATGCTGTGTTCAGCTTTACAGTGATTGACAGAATAGGTGGGTCCAGATCCAATAAATCTGGTTGGCATGAAATATTAAATGGAAAGGAGAAAAAAATGGATCATTAAGTTAGGGGGTTTATTTAAACCTGGATTAAACGAGAACCTTTAATTGGACACATGTTCATTTTCTAATTATATATAAAGAGTAAAATTGTTGCAATGTATTCAGACTGATGAAGGCTAAATGACAGTATAGCCGAAACTAGTCTGATTTTTACTCTATATGTGCCTTTGCACAAGGAAATAAAACATTTTGATGAGGATAGCCACTGTTTGCTGGTCCATTGTTATGCTGAGCCACGCAGGAAGGTGCAGGGATAATCATCCCCTGACTGCCTCCAGAGGACAGCAACCAGGCCTCCTTTCAGGAGCACTGATAAGAGTCACCAGGGAAAGAATCCCTAGAACCCTGATTTTGGGGGTCGCCTCTTCCTCATGCATGGCATCTTCCATTGTTACTACCCCCTCTGCCCCCAGGGGATGTCACTGTCACATGACTCATGGAAAGGTCCTTGGGACTTCGTGAACCATACCTTCTCACTTCTCTGGTTCCTGGAGTAAGACTGCTGAGGAGTGAAAAAGTGTACTCCCATGGCAGAAAGGGTCTTTACATATTTCTCACATCTGGCAAGGGTGGCTTTAACTTTGGGGCCAAAAAGGGATGTTCCATCAAAAGGAGCACTGACAAAAGAAGACTTAAATGTCTCCGCAAACTGAGATAAGCGCATCCAGGCATGCCTCCTAATGGCCACGCCTGAACCTGCTGCCCTCTGTATCCATTCATCTGCATGTGCAATAAGCCTTATGGAAGAGTTGCAAATAGAATCTAAGGTTGCCAGCTGAGAAGTTACCTTTTCTTGAACCCCTTCAGCTACTGCTCCTGCCAGAGTATCCGATAGTTCTTTTATCTGATTTCATTGAAGTCTCATGATATGTGCCATGTAATTCAAGGACCTTAATGTGAAGGTCGATGAAGCATATACATGCTTCCCAAATCAATCCATTGTCCTAAACTCTTTATTAGGAGGATGGATAGTAGAACTTTCATCAGCAAGATCCTTTTTGGTGGCTGCAGCTACAACCATGGCATCTACTGGTATTCCTTTTAGCCATTACTGCTGATCCTGATGAGCTGCCAAAATACGGTCTGGTCTCTTTGGGACTGGCTTGATAAAATCAGGTATCTTCCAAGCCTGGTGTGCAATCAATTCAATCAGATCATCAGCAGGAAGAGAGATCCAGGAGGTAGAGGGTTGGGCATGGAAAGCGTATAGGTATACAAATACCTCTGAGGAAGGCTGAAGGGAAGTCCAAAGAAGTCTGCTCCAAAATAGTAGTAGTAGTAGTAGTTGGTGTTGAAGTTGTCGGTGCAGAGATAGGCACAGACAGCACTAAAGGTAAAGTCTTTTTCCCAGTTGGTTCCAATAAAACTGTAGGCACCAGGGAAGTCTTAGGCATTTTTGATAATGGTGCCAAAGATACTGTCATCACGGAGCTGCTTCTCTTCTTTGAATGTCCATGTTTACATGTGGAAGAAGATGAAGAAGGGGAGCTAATGTCTGTTTTTGATTTTGAAGAACCAGATATGGCCTCGTCGAAAGAAGTTTTAATAAGGCCTTTTAGAATGAGCTTGTTTTTTCTCTCAATAAGGGCTCAGTGACTGAAGCCATGACAGATGGCACAGTCTTCCTGAAAGTGCACCAGGCCCAACAATACACACATAAGGAGTGTCTGCCCGAGTTGGGTAATTTACACTCACACTTCTGGCATCTCTTGAAACCAGAAGTTCCCTTGTTTTTTTCAGCCATTAAAAATAAATACACAGGCAGAAAAGAAGGTGGAAAAAGAAGTTAAGATATTATAGTTTAAAGTTTTGATTTATTTTTTTAAAGGAAAACTTGCACCAACAATGTTACAAAAGATTTACCTAACGGTAAAGAAAGGAAAGGAAAGGAAATGAGGTAAAAGTACCAGTGATAGTACAAAGAAAAACCTCAATGGTAAGGGAGAAAAAAATACCAGCAATTGTATGTATAAGAAAACACTACTCGTGTTATGAAACAAAATCAGTAATAGAGGAGCTGTGTATAACAAAAAGGGAAAAACGTCACTGAAAGGGAGATTTAAAGAGAAATCTTACTTACAACAAAGAAGAATTAGCTTGCTCGAGAGCTGTTTTGGTAGAAACATCTGGCACTAAAAGTGGCAAACTAGATCTGGGGTAATCCTGCGAGGAGCATTATAGGTAAAATTTAGCTCCAGAATTTTGCAGGCCACGAGCTGGAGTAATGGCGTTTCAAATCCCTGCAGATGGACAACGTATTCCTGGAAAGATCTATCGAGTTGAAGCCAGTGCCGAAGGGCTTAAGTGTTTTCAGGTTACCCATGGGCTTCGACGAGGACTCCGAAATATTCCAGGATTTATTGGCGTTGTTCGATAATAGAGGTATTATTGACTTATGAGAATTATTTTACGTAACAATTCTGTCAAGATAGAAGCATTAAAAAACGAACTGGCTGTATACTAAAGACTTGTTATTTGAATTCAACAAACATAAATATGACAGTATTTTGAATGATATGGATGTTTTTGTGAAAAAAGGTTTGAAGAATAAAACTAACAAATTGAACAGAGATACTCATGACTATGCCCACAATAAAGCGTATGCTCATTTTAAGGCTTTCAAAGATTTACATAACAGATCTGAGAGACTGTTTGGTCATGGCACGACCTATCCTTTGGATAACAAGTACAATAGAGACTCTGATACTTATGTTGATCAAAATGTATTTATTGACAAAAGTCAATGATAATGGACATTTTTTAGAAAATCCACCTGTGAGACGCTCGCAAAGAATACGCGAGGGCCAACAGGGGACAATGCAATTGAATGTGGACAATGTGAGAGGACAGAAGCAGTATGCGAGGCAGAGATGGTCACGAGGGAACAATTAATTAATGTTTGGTCTCCTTTTGGAGACACACATATTTTACCAAATGCCTCTAATGTTGACACCTTAGATTTGGAAACGATAGATCAGTTCAATTTGTTTAACATTTATAGTTGTGAATGTTCTATGAAAAATTTAGAGTCTAAAAGTTTTATTGAATTAAGTGAGCCTGAGGTTGGGTTTTTTAAGCAAAATAGCAGTAGCAATAGTATTTCCGACTTGTATATTGATAGAGAATTTGATAGTGACAGAACATTTGATTCTGGCACTAGACATAATATTGAAACCTGTGTAGAACTAGAAAGATTTCAACAGCAACTTAACATGATTAAGAAGGGTAGTTTTTGTATTTATAACTATAGAGATCTAGTATTAAGTGATGATTACTGTGACTTGTTTGCAAAAGGTTTTTCCTTTGCACTGTCATTTAGACATGAGATAGCGAGAATACTAATCTGTTTAAAATTATATACAAGGGATTTGAATTTGAAATTGTACTTTTCAAATCAAAATAGTCAATTAATACACTATGTACCAGCATTGAAAAGAAAAAGTACATTTATTCCTCCAGCCAATCCCACCATACATGTGTTTGAACAGCTATGTGAAATACAGTTGAGGAGACACCTAAAGGATTTTAACAACATAAGTGACAATTTGACTATTAGAGAAATGTTTTGTCTCCATAAGTTAACATCTTCTGACATCTACAGGGTGATGAAACCTGATAAAGGTGGAGGTGTGGTTATCATGACTAAAACTGACTACTCCAGCAGTATGTTGGAGTTGTTAAAAGACACATCCACATACACTAGGGTTTCAAAATATGATGTTAGTAGAGCCTACACGAAATTAGATTGGCAGTTGTACGAGTGGCTTATGGACGGTGTATTGGACAAAACTGAATATGAGTACCTTACTGTTTGTTCATCAGTCATCCCTTCGATATTTGGTATTCCCAGAATTCACAAGAATATTAATAATCCACAATTCCACCTAATAGTTTCTGCTAAGGGCTCAAAGACTGAGACCATGACATCTTTTGTTGATTTTTATTGTAAAGAAGTTTTTCAAAAATTACCAGATGTGTTAAAGGACTCTTGACATTGTTTGGATGTGATCAGGAATACCTCTTGGGATGACGGATATGTGTTGGTGACCATTGATGTGGTCAACCTATTTTCCGTCATACCTAATGATTTGGGATTAGAGATGTTCAACAATAGCCTCAGTAAATACAGTACCTTACAAACCCCGAAACAAAGTTTAATTGTTGATTTGATAGATATGGTGCTTAACAACAATTATATTACTTTTGAGGCTGAATATTTTAAGCAGATTAC
Source organism: Protopterus annectens (assembly GCF_019279795.1). NCBI lineage: Eukaryota > Metazoa > Chordata > Ceratodontiformes > Protopteridae > Protopterus > Protopterus annectens. The sequence goes on along the minus strand of NC_056750.1, from coordinate 213,843,249 downwards.
TGGTGTGGCTATGGGGGCAAAGTGTGCACCCTCATATGCCAACCTTGTTTTGGTGGACTGGGAAACCAATTATGTGTTTACATCACAATATATGCAGAATGTTGCTTTATACCTGCGTTTTTTGGATGACATTCTAATTTTCTGGAAAGGTACAGTGGAAGAAATTAAAGATTTTATATACAGTCTGGGGAATAGTACTACCTTTTTGAAATTTACTTATAAGATACATGCTGATCAGTGTGATTTTTTGGATATCTTGTTAATTAAGGACAAGGAAAGTGGTGGATTAATATCCAATATATATCGTAAAAAAAGTTTTCCAATTCATTTTTACACTATTAAAGTTGTCATCCATTTTTTCAAAAGAAAAATATAATGAAAGGGCAAATGGTTAGGTTGTCGAGTCTTAGAAGTGATGACAACCTGTATGATTTAGAAGTTTCAAAATTAATCAATATGTTATTAGAGAGAGGATATCCACAAGATATTTTAAATAACATAAAGTTGGAGGTATTGCAGAAAAGGAAAACGGTTTACAGACCAATTTTAAAAGATGGTTTATTAAAGGCCACAGTAGACAACAGATTCAATAGCAAGAGACATGCAATGGTCCTGCCATACAATGGCAACAGTGGAACCATTAAAAACATTATTTATGATACTTGGTGTAGTGTTCTTACTAATGACATAACCAAGGTGGTGGGAATTGTTCCAACATTTACATACAGTAAAGGGAAAAATTTAAAGGAAATTATGGAGACAGTTGACAATCAAAATGTCTATAAACATTCTATGATGAATAAATGTGGATCCTGTAGTATTTGTAAATACATCAATAATGGACCATACGTTGCAGTTCATAATTACAGCAAAACTATTAGAAGTCCTGGGTTTTGCAACTACAACACCAAAATGGCAGTCTATCTTGCTACATGTCTTAGTTGTCCTACATTTTATGTAGGTAAAGCCATCAGAAAACTAAGACTTAGAATATTAGAACATGTAAGAGACATAAAAAATAAAAAAACTACGAATGCCTTATATGTACATAGCCTAAGCTGTAACAATTATAAAAAGTTTTTATTTTTTGTTATTGACCGGGTTCCACATAGTTATAAAGGAGGAGATGCTAAGACATTTTTGGAGGTTAAAGAATGTCTTTGGCAACTTAGACTTGATGCATCTAGGTTTCCTGGAATAAATGAACATATATCACTTTCTAGTAAAGTAAAGTTTCTCTGGCTAACTTGGAGAAACAGTGTGGTTAGGTCACAGTGCACATAAAAGTTTTTCTACCCTTTAACATTTTATCAGTTATCACGATTATTCTAGTAACTAAATATCAATATTTAATATTTAATGTTTTTAGGTTTATCAGTACGTTTTAGGTACTTAGTTTTAGGTGGACAAATATATTAGATATTAGTTATTATTTTTTTGTTTAAAGTGTTATTTGCAATTGTATTTATTAATTAATTATTGTATATAGTTGATGTAACAAACTTATATGGATTTAGTATTTTCCACACAGGTTTCATTATATATTATATATTGTATATATAAAAATACATATATATATGTTTTTTAGCTTTATAATATTATTAATTAATGAGTTTTAGTTGGTTAACGTTTTGATTGGTTGATGGAGTACTGGCATGTATATGTTTTACATTTAAAAGAGGGTGAGAAAGGTTTTTACATTTACTCTGATTATGCCCTTAGTATTAATGGGTGAAAGCGCTTAGGATTCTGTTCAGTGGATTGCTGGTTGTTCGTTTTCCAATAAAGTCTTTGTGTGACGTTGATCCCAGTCTGACTTTTCTTACAAGTTTAGATCTGGGGTAATCCTGCGGGGAGCATTATAGGTAAAGTTTAGCTCCAGAATTTTGCAGGGCACGAGCTGGAATAATGGCCAAGTCTGTTCCAATATATGGAACTGATCCCACAGTGAAGGATTAAGGGGAGACTGACAACATCAGATTTTAAGTTGTCTGTGTACATCTAATGTATGAAGCATATGTTCTCCTTTGTTAGAGTAATTTGGAAAGAATACTGGCAGTTCAATGTACTGATTCAGATTTGATTCCAAAGAAACTTTTGGGAGATAGGCAGGATTTGTTCTCAGTGACACTAGATCTTTGTGAAGGATGAGAAAGGGTAACTTGCATGAAAGCATTTGTAATTCCGAAATGTGTCTAGCAGAGGTAATGGCATTCAGGAAAACAGTTTTCCAAGAAAGAAACTTTGTCAGCTGACACTCAAAAGGGTTCCGAATCAATGACTGAAGTAATAAAGTTTCATCCCATGGAGATAGTGGTTCTCTAATGGGAGGCCTTGGAAAAACATTCCCTTGAGGAAAGCTTTGGACATCCTAAGAAAGGCAATGGATGAGTCATTATGATCTATGTGAAAATTTGAAATGGCTTTGATAGTAGAAAAACTGGAACCCTGGTGGAAAGGTTCTGAATGGAATTCCAGGAATAGAGACAGAAAAACTATCTAACTCTTTTGACGATACTCAAATAAAAAATATTTTCCATATGCTTTCATGATTCTTTTTGGTTGGCTGTTTTTGAGAAGAAATTATGTGGACTACTGGAGAAGACAGCTTCACATCTCTGGCTAACTTGGAGAAACAGTGTGGTTAGTTTTAGGGTTTATAGAGCTGGTAGAGGCACCCTGGATGTGAGACTCAGAAGACCTGGAATGGGATGCAACACCCAGGGTGGGTACAGCAAGTGAGGCCAAAGTAAAGGGAACTAAACCTACTGGGGCAAGAACAGGGCAATGAGGATCACCTTGGTCATCTTGAACTTCATGGCTTTCTGTATGAATTTTTCAGGAGAACTATTGGTAGGAATGCAGAGAGAAGACCCAGGGACAAACATGGATTAGAGCATCTCTTGGTGACTGCCCCTGTGGAGGGATGAAGACAAAGTAACTGCTGCACTGATTGTTTAGATAGGAGGCAAAGCAGCTGCAACAGGGTTGGTCCCAGCAGCCGAAAATCTCCATTGTAACTGTCTGATTGACTGACCTCTCATGAGGTAATGGAAAAGACCTGCTCAACTTGTCTGCTAGAACATTTGATGTCCCAGGTATATGGGTTGCTACCAGAAAGTGACGGGAAGACACTGGCAATTGCTAGACTTGCATGGCCTTCAGGCATAGAAGATATGAGTGTGCTCCCCCTTATTTGCTGATGCACCATACCACTGATATATTATCTGTCTGGATGGAAATCATACCCTTGTGTAGATAGTCCTGAAAAGCCTGCAATGTTAGTAGGAATGCTCTCATTTCTGAGATATTGATGTGAAATTTGGCTTCCACAGGTGACTACATGCCTTGAAACATCTTCCCTTTGAATTGCCCCCTCCCACCCTGGAAGAGAAGAGTCCATGGTTACTAAGGCCTTGGAGATTGCTGAATGGAAGAGTTTCCCTTCTGTCACTGATGGAGAGGTTATCCACCAGATTATGTGGTTTCTGCATATTTAAGTGACGTGGATTCAGTCATGGAGGCAATGAAGACTCTGCAATCACTGGACTGACAGCATCCTTTGTATCACTCTCATGTTGTATTTCTCTAGTGGCACTAACTTGATGGTAGAGGCCATCAGGCCTAATAAATGAAGAGTCAACATTGATTTTAGATGAGACTGCTAAACTACTTGAGAAGGCACCAGCCATATTGACAGTATTCTTGCCATTAGAAGTTTGCCAATTTGTTTAATTGTGTTGATCTGACAACCTATGAATTCTATCTGTTGGTTGGGGGGCACTTTGCATGATTGATTCTTATCCCGAAGTGATCAGCAAGACAGAAAAGGAATGCTTGGTGCTGTAGCAGTAGATCACTGGAGGCAGTAGTCAGGAGCTAATCATCTAGATATGGAAAAATAAGGATCCCTTGCAGTTGTAGATGAGGTCTTACCACTGCCACTGCAGTGGCCGGAAATAGTAATGACCGGTTCCCAGTTGGATAAGGAGAAATTTCCTGGATTGCCTGTGAATCTTCATATGGCAACAGGTGTCATGGAGGTCTACACAGCATATCCAATCATTCTTCCTCAAGATAGGTAATAAGGACTGTACCATGACCATCCAGAACTTTGTCTGACAAATTAATTGAGGTAGCTGAGGTCCAATATTGTCCTGAGATCCCTGTCTTCTTTGGAACTAAAAAAAACTGGAATAGACTCTATATTTTAACTGGTCAAGGGGACCTACTTACTGGATGACTTTTTGGTAGCAACTTTGAAAATTCTGTTGCTGCAGATTCCTATTGATTGGGTGGAGCATCGGGAGTCCTTAATTTTTTCTGTGTTGGATACAAAAAGGGTATGAATTCTATGTGTTGGCTGGGGGGCACTTTCCTTAATACCCATACATCAGAAGTTATACTCTGCCAGGCTTGTGACTGTAAAGTTAGGCACCCCCTGACTGCCTCCAGAGTGCAGCAGCCGGGTAACCCTTCAGGGGCACTGACAGGGTTTTTAGAAGTTAGAACCATGGAGACCCTGACTCTTTGATCTGCTTCTGGGGCAACATCCATTTGAGTTGCCTCCAGCTTTGCCTCGGGGGAGGATGGGGTCTGTCCAAAGAAGTGTCATAGTGAAAACCCTATGATTTTCTGAACAACATTTTCTTACCTACCCTTAGATTCCTGGAAAATAATCTTTGTGTAGTACAGAAACATAGTCCTATGAAAGACAGGGTCTTGCCATTTTGTTCACTCCTGGTAAGCATCTTTTTTACCTTGGGTCCAAAAAGTGTGGAGCCATCTTAAGGGTCATTAATAAAGGATGCCTTGAAGTTTTCTGCAAAGTCATAAAGCTGCATCCTGTCAAGGTGATGCATGGTGTGATAAACTGAGAGGCTGCCACTGCAGCTAGCTAGAATTGTGTAAATAATCCTATGTCATTTGTAAATATTAAAATGATCCACAGGCTTGTCTTACAAATGTGAGAAAACAAAGAAGTTAGATACTCACCATAACGTTCCATGTTTGTTGTCCATGATCTCAACTTCTTTCTTGCTTGTTGGGTTCAGAGCCGATACTCGGCTACAACTTGGCCACATTCTAAAGCTCAAGAGCTTCCACTTGCTCAAGCCTAGACCTTATCCCAACATGCCTAGCGAGAGCTACCCAGATCTATATATATATATATATATATATATATATATATATATATATATATATATGTGTGTACCTATCGATTTACTATCAAATGACTGAAAATCAAAAGACTGAATCCCAAAAAGACTGAAAATTCAAAATATTGAATGATGGAATTTGCCCCTTCTCCACTGTTGTGTGATCTTGGAGTTGGTATATATATTTAGCAGGTGGTGTGGGGGTGCCCCACATGAGGGGAGCAAGGGGGGGCATGCCTCTTGCATAAAACAATTATTCAATATTTTGAATTTTCAGTCTTTTTGGGATTCAGTCTTTTGATTTTCAGTCATTTGATAGTAAACCATACCTATCAATGCCACCAAGACAACAGTAAAAGACCCTAAGCCTATACAATTCATAAGGCAAGAAGGGAATCACAGCACATATAGCCAAATACCAGATCATTCTTCTCAATCCTCCATGAAAGGGGAAGGGGGAGGGGGGCAAGAAAGAAGGAGAGATCATGGACAACAAAAAAGAAGTTATGTACTTACCATAACATTCCAAGTAAGTTGTTTATCTCGCCTTTATTCTCACTGATGGGTTCGGAGCCGATCCTTGGCTCCGACCCGGCCGATAGCTAAGCACAAGGTTTGCCAGTAGCTCGAGACCAAGTCCCTTATCCCACAATGCACTGCTGGAATTACTTCAGATCTTGTTTGCTGCGAGTATATATACCCTTTTATTTATTTCTTATTCTACAAGGAAGCACTTCCCAAAGGAGAAGAAGAATTGAATAACCAGGATGATACTAGCCTCTAAGTCAACTGTCAGCCAGGAGGGGGAAGGAGGGAGGGACGTGAGAATAAAGGCGAGATAAACAATTCACATGGAACGTTATGGTAAGTACATAACTTCTTTATGTGAAGTTGTTAAATCTCGTCGTTTATTCTCACTGATGGGTAGCGTCCCTAGCACCCTCAATCTTGGGTGGCTCATGGAAGTACGTTTTTCAGTACTGTGGAACCAGAGGAAAACCTGTCCCTGGAAGCCTTATCTACTTTGTAATGTGTGATAAAGGTATGAGGCTTAGACCAAGTGGCTGCAGCACAAATGTTGTCAAAGGGCATTTTAGCTTGAAAGGCAGAAGATGTAGAAACGGCTCTGGTAGAATGAGCCTTAGGTTTGTGTGTCAATGGCATGCTTGCATTTGCATAAACAAAGGATATACAATCTGATAACCATGTAGATAGGGTTGTTTTAACCACTGGATTACCTTTTCTGGCCTCCAAAAAGGATATGCAAAGTTGATCTGATTTTCTAATATCCTTAGTTCTGTCAAGATAAAATCTGAGCTGTCTGTGTACATCAAGTTTGTACAGCATGTATTCCAATTTGTTAGAGTGGTTGGGAAAAAAGACTGGCAACTCAATGACCTGATTGATATTGGATTCAGAACAGACTTTAGGCAAAAAGGAGGGGGTTGTTCTGAGAGATACTCTATCAGCATGGAAAATCATGTAAGGAGGCCTGACAGATAATGCTTGAAGTTCTGACACTCTGTGGGCAGAAGTAATGGCTACTAGAAATATAGTCTTCCAGGACAAATATTTGAGATCACAAGAAGATGCTGGTTTGAAGGGGGGAGAATTATTTGAGACAGCATAAAATTCAAATTCCAGGGAGAATAAGGGATTTTGACAGGAGGTCTCATATGAAAAGCACCTTTAAGAAAAGCCTTAGATAACTTATGGCCCATAACATTCAACTCATCGAATCCAAGGTGGAAATTTGATATGGCGGCTAACGGGACTCGAACTGTGGCAGCTACTGCTCCTTCTTTAAAAATCTTTGTCAAAAATTCTAAAATGGACGCTAGAGGAGCTTGGAAAGGGTCGATTTTCAGTATATTGGCCCAAATAGAGAACCTGTTCCACTTACTGCGGTATAGTTTCCTGGTGGATGGCTTGTGAGAAGGCAAAGGGATTTGTCTTGCATCATCTGAGAGTGAATGAAGCCTGGCAATTAGGGGAAGTGGATTAGCCAAGCAGTCAGTTTTAGTGACTGCAGTGAAGGATGGAGGTCCCCTGACGGGTGTGTTAGAAGGTCCAGAACTGGGTCCAGGATCCATGGACCCTCCAGTAGGTGATGGTGAAGGAAGGGGAACCAAATCTGTCGAGTCCAGTAGGGGGCTATGAGGATAACTGTCCTTCCTAGTGACTTTGCTTTCTGTAAAACCTTGGGTATCAATGGAATAGGTGGGAATGCATATAGGACACCCGGAGGCCAATCATGTACGAGTGTGTCTCTCTAAGAATGTCCTGGAGGTGGTATTAGGACAAAGTAGCTTCTGCATTTGGTATTGATGTGACTGACAAAGAGGTCGCAGCAAGGCTGGCCCCATTTGTGGAAAATCAAATCCGCAACTCGTTGGTTGAGAGACCACTCGTGAGGCAACAGGATTGCCCTGCTTAACTTGTCCGCTATCATGTTGGATTTCCCCAGGATGTGCGTTGCTATCAGAAAATGGTGGGGCGGCACAGCCCACTGCCATACCCTGAGGGCTTCTCGACAAAGGGGGTAAGACTTGGTTCTGCCTTGTTTGTTCAAGTACCAGACCACTGACAGATTGTCCATCTGAATTGCAATTGTCCCTAGAGGAAGAGAGTCCCGAAAGTACTGCAACACCAGAAGTACCACTCTCAACTCCAGAACATTGATATGCAGATGTGACTCTTGATTTGTCCATGTGCCTTGGGCAGTCTTGCCCTGAAAATGCCCCCGCCACCCTATCAGGGAAGCGTCCATGGTCACAGTGGCTACTGGGGGGAGACAAAGGGTCTTCCGATTGTAACATGAAGAGACGTCAACCACCACCAAAGGTCTCTCTTGCAAGAATCTGTGATGAGAATCATGTGGTGCATCCATAGCTTTTGGTAAGACCACTTAGCGAAAAGGAGCCATTGAAGGATTCGCATATGCATCCTTGTGAGTGGTAAAGCCAGGAATGCTGCCGCCATCAAACCCAGCACCTTCAAGACCTCTGCTGCTGTAGCTTTGTTCTTTGACACCAGTGAGATGACGTGTTGGTGAAGAAGTGAGACTCTTTCGAATGGAAGACATAGAGTGGTGGTTGAGGTATCTAAAAACGGTATGCAGCAATAGCAATAAGGCAGACTTTTCTAAGTTGATTGTAATGCCTAATCGATGGCAGAGTGTCAGAGTAAATTGTGTTGCCTGAGTCAATTGATGCCTGGTGGTAGCAGTGAGGAGCCAATCGTCTAGGTATGGAAACACCTGGAATCCTAGACGCCTCAGGTGAGACGTGACCACTGCCATGCATTTGGTGAACACCCTGGGGGCTGTAGTGAGACCAAAGGGCAGGGCTCATAACTGGTAATGATTGGCTCCCAGCCGGAAACGCAGGTGATCCCTGGAGCATCTGTTCATCTTTATGTGATAGTACGCATCCTTAACATCTATGGAGCACATCCAATCACCTTTCCCTAGGAAGGGAAGAATGGACTGAAGCATGACCATTCAGAACTTCTCTTTCTTTACAAATTGGTTGAGTCTGCTGAGGTCTAAGATAGGTCTCCAGTCCCCTGTTTTCTTTGGTACCAAAAAGAATCTTGAGTAAGTTCCGAATCCAACTTGGTCTGCTGGGACTGGTTGGATGACTCTTTTTTCTAGCAATTTTTGGACCTCTATGATTGTTTGTTCCCTGAGACTGGGTGGAACATCTGGGATTCTGTAGGAGGGGAAGAGAACAGTATGAAATATCCTCTGGAAATGATGCTTTGTACCCATTTATCTGATGTTATGTTTAGCCAGGCTTCTGCATACAATGACAAGTGACCCCCGACTGCCTCCAGAGCCAGACAGCCAGGCCTCCTTACAGGAGCACTGGCAGGGCTGACCAGAGAACTGGCTTCTGTCACCCTGTTGCTGCAGACCCCCTCTGCCGCGCAGGCGGTGTCTTCCATTATAACCCCCTCCTCTGTCTCTAGAGGGGGTTTCTCCACGCGTGTCCTGAAAGGCTCCCTGTGCCTTTCAAAACCACATTTTCCCGCCCCTAGGGCCCTTGGGATAGGACTGAGTAGGGGTAGAAAAACGGACTCCAATGGCAGATAGGGTCTTGCCTTCCTGCTCACACCTGGTTAAAGTTTCCTTTACTTTAGGCCCAAACAGTGATTAGCCATCAAATGGGGTGTTGATAATGGAAGACTTAAAGGGCTCCGCAAAGGAACAGAGACGCATCCAGGCTTGTCTCCACAGAACAATGCCTGAACTAGATGCTCTACTTGAACCATCAACTGCATAAGATATGAGATGCATGGACGAGTTCACAACCGAGTTTAGGGTAGAGTGCTGTGTGTTGATTTTGTCGGCAACCCATGCAGCTTCCGTACCCTGGAGAGTATCTCCTAGCTCTCTCAGGAGATCTCTTTGCATCTTGTAAAATTTGTTAAATAGTTCAGCGATCACAGAGAAAAAGTCGCTGAATTAAACATGCATTTCCCATATCTATCCATGATCCTAGAATCTCTGTTAGGAGGATTGATAGATGCGGATGTTTCAGACACTTCCTTTTTGGTGGCTGCAGCTACCACCATGGCATTAACAGGCACTCCTTTGGTCAAAAAGGCTTTGTCCACTGGGGCAGAGATGAACTTATTCGGCTTTCGAGGGACAGGTTCCATGACCTACGGTGACTCCCACACCTTACGAGAGATCAGCTCCATGAGCTCATCGTAAGGCAGAGACACCCAAGAAGTGGAAGGTTGAGACCCAAAAGCCTTCAAGAGGACTGACTCATCCTCAGTAGGGGTTTTGGACTGCCAATCACCCCTCTGACTCAGAATCTCTAATATCTCTGCAAAGGAGATATCCTCAGAGGAGGATCAAGGGGACCCTTCTGACTCATCCAAGTCAGTGTCGGATGTCAAACACTTCTGTGGGGAGTCTAAGTGCCTCCTCTTGCACAGTCTCTTCCTGGGTACCTCCTCAGTGGGGAGATCTGGGGAGGTCTCGGAAGAGCATGGAATGCCCTGTGGGGCTACTTGAGGCTCAGGGTCTCTACGCTTAGGGGGACCGGTAGACATAGAAGCGGACACAGGAGCTTGAGGAGAGAAGGAAGCCCGAACTGATGCCGACAATGTCTTAAGAGACAGGACTTCCCTCATGGCATCAAAAGCACCATGGCTCTGATGAGAAGGGGTAGACGGATCCGGAGGAACCGTCCGATCCTCCCGCACCGAAACCATGGGCTCCAAGCCCAAGGTAGGTGCCGAGATCATCCGAGCTGAAGCCCTGAGTGGAAGAGTCGGCACCGACAAATTGGTCCGACTATCCTCCCTGGACCTCACCGGAGAGTGTCGGCTCCTAGCGTCCTCGGTCGGTGCCGAGGATGTCTGAGTAGATGGAACCGATAACACCGGTGGGGATCTCAGTTCCATAAGTTCGACAAATATCGGTTCAGGCTCCTTTGGCTCCATGAGTCCAGTGCGGCTCAGAGGAGGAGTAGTCAAGTCCGGTTCAATGGTCTTCGGCTCCGATGAAATGGTCGGAGCCAGCAAAAATTTAGCAAGTCCTGGTGCCCGTAGAAGCTTCTGCACTAGCTGATCCATATCCATATCAGAGAGGCTGACCGAAGACTTTGAGGAATGCACCGAAGGTGCTGACTGGAGCAGAGGAGATGAGGGAACCTCAGAGACCGGCTCCAAGACTGGGAGCTGGCTCTGAACCGAAGGGACACTCGGTTCTGAGGACTGTGGAACTGATGACCCTGTACCGTCTGATCTTTTTGCCTTCTTGGTAAGTTTTGAGAAGATTTAGAAGATGTGCTGGCACCTTCCTGGCTACCCACTACCCAACACCTCAGAGAAAGTATACTGCAATAATCCCCTGTCAGTATGTTTTCTCCTTCTCTCTAAGACAACCCTAGAGGAAAAAGAGTGGCAAATACTGCAAGAGTCTTGGAGGTGTTTAGCCCCCAGACAGTAAACACATTGGACATGCCCGTCAGTGACGGACATTTTATGTCCACAATCTGGACATTTCTTAAACCCCGATTTGGGGAGAGACTTTTCCCTCTCATCCAACATGTTATAAACAGACACACCACAAAATTAACCTGTATAGGTTAAATGCAGGGCTAACTAAGCCTACACTAAAAAAATACTAATAACAAGTATAAAATTGTTAAAACTAAATAGGGCTAAGAAAGGGCCCAATACTAAGAAAATCTAAGCCAACACAGGGCACTATCTGTACAATCTAACCTATTTAAAACTATATAATTTTCACGTGAAACACACACACACACAGACACACACACACACACACACACACACACACACATACACACACACACACACACACACACACACACACACACACACACACACACACACACACACACACACACTAAATAAAGAATAATCTCTCAAAAGAAGTAGAAGAATTTTTTTTTTAAACTTGCGATTTAGCAAAAAATGGTCCAAGCTGACTGGATCACCGAGATCTCTCTTGCCTTGGCAAACTAGATCTGAGGTAATTCCAGCAGTGCACTGTGGGATAAGGGGCTTGGTTTCAAGTTACTGGCAAACCTTGAGTTTTGCTATCGGCCGTGTCGGAGCCAAGGATCGGCTCCGAACCCATCAGTGAGAATAAACGGCGAGATTTAACAACTTCACATCATGGAACGTTATGGTGAGTGCATAACTTCTTTATGTTATGTTGTCCCTATCTCGCCTTCATTCTTGCTTGCTGGGACAGCATCCCCAGCACTTTCTTTCTCAAGTGGCTCAATGGAATAAACTCTTCAGAACAGTGGAAACACAGGATGCCTTGTTCCGGGAGGCCACATCTACCTTGTAATTAGTGATGAAGGCATGAGGATTAACCCAAGTAGCTGCCTCACAAATTGAGTCCAAAGGCAGTCTGGCTTGAAATGCAGTAGAGGTAGGCAATGGTCTAGTCAAATGCCCTTGAATTTTTCCTGGCAGTTGTATGCGCTGTGAACTATAAACATAAGTGATGGTGTCTGTAAACCATTTTGATAAGGTATCTTTTGAGACTGAAGTTCCCTTTCTGTTATCTGAAAATGATATAAACATTTGGTCAGATTTTCTGGAGTCTTTTGTCCTGTGCAAGTAAAAATGTAATTGCCAATGAACATCCACTGGTGGAGTCTATATTCTGCCTTGTTGCCATGATTAGGGAAGAAAACACGAAGTACTAGTGACTGATTTAAATTTGACTCAGAGCAAACTTTTGGTAGGAAGAAGGGATTGTTTCTGAGAAAAACTCTGTCTTTGTATAAGATTAAATAAGGAGGGATGAATGGAGAGAGCTTGTAATTCTGATACCCTCCTCACTGAGGTAATGGAAGTCAGGAAGATTGTTTTCCAAGACAAGAATTTCAGAGAACAAATAGCAGCTGGTTCGAAAGGAGGGAGAATCAAGGCGGCTAGAACTAAGTTTAGATCCCAAGGAAGAGATGGTTCTCTTATTGGGGGTCTCAAGAGGACAGTACTTTTCAGGAAAGCTTTGCATATCCTGTGGGACATAATGTTGGAACCCATTTCACCAACATGATAATTGGAAAAAGCAGCCAGATGAACTGGGATGGTGGCTGCAGCTGTCCCTTGGTTAAAAGTCTTGGTAAAAAGTTGACTTTCTAGGATCTTCGAAATGGGTGCAGTAAAAGGGTCAATATGATTTTTGACTGCCAACAAGAGAACCTTTTCCACTTGCTAGCATAAAGCTTTCTTGTTGTAGATTTGTGAGAAGAGATCAAAATGTGTTGTACTGCTGGGGAAATGTCAGGAAGCCTGGCTAAGACGAGAAGTGGAGGAACCAAGCTGTCAGCTTGAGGGTCTGAACAGAAGGGTGGAGCGTTCCTGACTGATGCACCAGGAGATCTGGAAATGGGTCCAGGATCCAAGGCTCCTCCTGGAGATGGGGTCATAGGAAGGTGAACCAAATTTGATGAGGCCAGTAAGGGGCAATGAGGATTAGCTTGCAGCCCAGAGATTTTGCTTTCTGAAGAACTTTGGGTATTAGAGGAAATGGGGGGAAAGCATAAAGAAGTCCCAGGGGCCAATCGTGAAAAGGTGCATCCCTGGGTGACTGTCCTGGTTGGGGGACTAGGGCAAAATAGCTGCTGCATTTGGTACTGATGGATGTGCAAAAAAGTCGCAGCAAGGCTGGCCCCACTTGTGAAAAATTTGATTCACAATTTCCTGCTTCAGGGATCACTCATGTGGCATCAGAATTGCCCTACTTAGCTTGTCTGCTATCATGTTGGATCTCCCCGGAATGTGCATTGCAATCAGAAAGTGCTGAGAAAACATCACCCACTGCCATACTCTTTGAGCCTCTCGACACAAGGGGTAAGATCTGGTTCCACCTTGCTTGTTGATGTACCACACTACGGACATGTCTGTTTGAATTGCAGTCATCCCCATAGGTAGAGAGCCCTGGAGTGCTTGCAATGCCAGAAGCACCGCTCTCATCTCCAGGACATTGATGTGCAAGTGGTGCTCATATTGCTGCAAAGTTCCTTGAACAGTCTGTCCCAGATAATGCCCCCCCATCTGGGAAGCATCCATGGTCACTGTGGCTACTGGTTGGGGAAGGTTGAATGGCCCGCCTATTGTTACGTGCGTAGCACCATTGTAGATGCTTTTTGCAGGTCTCTGTGATGAGAGCCAAGTGTGACATGGGTAGATCCTGCATGGACCATTGAACCAACAGAAGCCACTGCAATGTCCTCATATGGAAGTGTGCCAAAGGAATTAATGTTACTGCTGCTGCCATGGAGCCTAGCACTTTGAGAACAAATCTTGCTTGAATCATCTTTCTCCTGATGAAGACTGAAACCTGATGTTGTATGGTTGACACTCTCTCCTGAGGCAATTTTGCTATCATGCCTTTTGTATTTAAATCTGCTCCTATAAATGTAATATGCCGACAGGGCGACAAGGCAGATTTTTTGTAGTTAATAGTAATGTCTAGCTCTGAGCAAAGATGAATTGTGGTGTCCCTTGCCCTGATTAGTCGATGCTCAGTGGTGGCGGATAAGGAGCCAGTCATCTAGATATGGAAACAGCCAGAATCCTAGATGCCTCAGGTGGGCCGTAACTACTGCCATGCATTTGGTGAACACTCTGGGGGCTGTAGTGAGACTAAAGGGCAGAGCTCTGAACTGGTAATGACTGGCTCCCAGCTGGAAACATAGATATCTCCTGGATAACCTGTTCATCTTGATGTGGTAGTACGCATCCTGGAGATCAATGGAGCACATCCAATTGTCCTTTCCCAGAAAGGGAAGAATGGACTGCAGAGTCACCATCTGGAACTTTGTTTTTTTGATAGACTTGTTCAGTTTGCTGAGATCCAAAATGGGCCTCCAGTCCACTGTTTTCTTTGGAACTAAAAAGAACCTTGAGTAAGTTCCAGATCCGAGTTGGTCTGCGGGGACTTCTTGAATGACTCGTTTTCCTAGCAACATTTAAACTTCTAGGTTTGCTTGATCCTGTAGATTAGGTGGCACATCTGGGATTGACTTTTGTTTTCTGGGAAGAGGTGGCAGGGAGAAAGGAATATTATTGACTAATATTATTGACTGTACCCATGTGTTTTTTGTAATACTTTGTTAGGCTTCTGGGTACAGTGACAATCGGCCCTCAACTGCCTCCAAAGGTGGACAGGCAGGCCTCCTTTCAGGAGCACTGGAAGAGCCTACCAGAGAATGTATCTGTTGCCCTGATTCTGCAGACCCCCTCTGCCACAAGTGCAGCATCTCCCATTAATATTTCCCCCTCTGCCCCTGGGAGAAGAATGACCACGTACATGAGGTGAAGCTCCCTGAGATTTCTGGAACCACATTTTCCCGCCTTTTTGACCTTTGGGATAAGGTCCAGTAGGCACAGAGAAATGTACTCCCATAGCAGAGAGAGTTTTGCCGTCTTGCTCACACCTGGTAAGAGTCTCTTTTACCATGAGCCCGAACAATGATGAGCCATCAAACAGAGCGTTGGTCAAGGAGGACTTGAAGGGCTCCGTGAACTCGCAAAGGTGCATCCATGAATGCCTCCATGAGGCAATTCCTGTGCTTGCTGTCCTGCTCGCTCCATCAGCTGCGTAAGAGATAAGCTGCATGGAGGAGTTGACTACAGACGATAAGGTCACAAGCTGGGAAACAGCCTTGTCTGAAGCTCCCACAGCTGTAGGATTCTGGAGAGTATCTCACAGCTCTTTTAGGAGATCTCTCTGGAGACAAGTGAAATGGGTCAAATAATTCAGTGACCTAAGGGTAAAGGCCACTGAAGAAAACACACGTTTCCTGTAACTGTCCATCATATGGGACTCCCTGTTCGGTGGATGGACAGAAGAAGTTTCTATTAATTACTTCTTTGTGGCTGCTGCAACCATCATAGCATCAACTAAAACACATTTAGTCAGGAAAGGTTTGTCCTCTGGCATTGTGATAAACTTATTGGGCCTCCTCGGAACCGGTTCCATAGATTCTGTGGAGCTCCACGCCTTTCGACTGACCACCCCCAGCAGCTGGCCAAAAGGAGGAGACACCCAAGAGGTGGAGGGTCAGGAGCCAAATGCCTCCAGGTACATGGACTCATCATCAGAAGGGGAAAGGTATTTCCAGCTACCCCTCTGCATGAGAATTTCCAGGATGTCTGAAAAAGAGGCATCCTCCGAGGGGGACCGTGGGAACCCTTCTGAGTCCTCCAAGTCTATGTCTGATGTGACAGACTCAGGGGAGTCTAAATGCTTCCTCTTACAAGTCCTCTTCTGAGGGACCTCCTCAGAGGGGTACTCTGGGGAGGTTTCAAAAGGTGGGGTCACCAGAGGGGGCTTCCTGTGGCACTGGTTCCCTACAATTTGAATGGAGGGGTGGTGTGGAGGTAGAGACTGTCCCCGAAGGGGAAGAAGCAGCTGAAGCCAAGGGTGGAGCAGTCTGGTAGGATAGCATACTCCTCATCACCTTGAAGGCACCGCGATCCCGGCTCAAGAGAGTCTCCAGCTCCAAAGAGCCTGGAGATATCCCCCACATCAATGGCGATGGCTCCGAGGCTGATGTGGGCGTCAAACTCACCTGCGCCAAAGCCCCAAGTGGGAGAGTAGGATCCGACAGGGGTCTGATCTGGATCTCCCCCCTCAGAGCTAACAAGGGAGTGTCGGCCCCCAGATCCCTCAACAGAAGGTGGTATCGATGAGATCGGAGCAGATGTCGGAACTGAGAGATCGGTGGTTTTTGAATACGACTGTTCCACCACAATGACTGTCATGCATGCCGGCTCTGAAGTTAGGTGAGTCGAAGGAGGAATTGATGCAAAGTAGGCTGGGTAGTCGGTTTCACATCCATATGGACTGGCTTGATAAAATTTTTGCCAAGGCTGGTGTCCAGAGTAACCTCTTTACCACCCTCGCCACATCATCATCCAAAGGGCTCCTGGATGATCGAGAGGAATGGGTGGATGAGCGATGACTACCTGTCACAGACTGCAGCAGTGGAGACTGCAGTACTGAATGTACTGGCTCCAAGGAGGGAGACCGATTTCTTTTTTGGCACCTAGTCAGTTCCGAAGACACTGGAGGAACCAAAGAATATTGTGTCTTGTCGGACCTGACTGACTTTAGATCTGACGAACATGTTTGTTTGTCTTGTCCCGTGGATGGTTCCGAGATCGGAGCCGATGAAGATGCTTTCTTGGAGGGCTTATCAGATTTTCCAGCCTGATTCCCTTCCACAGATGCCTCAAAGGGCCCTTTAAGTAACCCTCTCAGAATTAACTTATTTGTCTGCTCCTGCAGGACCCTAAAGCTAAATCCATGACAAATGGAACAAGAGTCCTGCAGGTGAACAGCTCCCAGGCAGTATACAAAACTAGTATGACCATCGGTCAATGACATCTTCTGCGTGCAGGAATCACATTTTTTTAATCCAGAAGGCTTAGATTGTTTTGACGACTCCTTGGACATGTCTGACAACAAAAGGATAACCACACAACAGCCAACAACACTAACTGTGAAAGAAATGGGCGAAAGACAGAAAAGGCAAGTTTTAAGGTTTTTTTTTTTTTTTTTTTTTTTTTTTTAAAGAAAATGGGAGGAACGGAAGGAGGAGAGTCTCTAAGTTAAACGACAACTCCTCTGATAGAGGAGATGTCTCTACCTTAAACGGTGAACTCTTGGGAAAAAGGGAGGGTAAAAAAAGGGGAAAGCCCTCTAACTCAAATGGGCTGAAAAATAAAAGGCAGAAAATGAATTATCAAACTGAAACGGATTTGTTAGGGACTATTATTAGGCCTGAGAGGGAAAACAGCCTCAACAACAAACAGCAAAATTAGGGCAATAGACAATGAGTACAGAAGCACTTAGAATCTCCTAACTATAAGGCACAATTATAGATAAGAAATATCAAGATTTTACCAACAATATGTAGAAAAAAGCACAACTCAGCCTGAGCCAGTCGCAAAGCAATTCCAAAGCTTCAAGCAGCAAATAAGATCTTGGTAACTCTCGCTAGGCATGTTGGGATGGGGTCTAGCCTCAAGCCAGTGGAAGCTGTCAAGCTTTAGAATGTGGCTGAGACCCAACAAGCAAGAATGAAGGCGAGATAGGGGCAACATAACATTATATGTTATGATTAACCTATATGTTATGTGCTGAGCTTCACAAATGTAACCACAGTCCACTCTGCTGAAGAAGACCAGAAATGTATATACACTATATGCCTGTGCAAATGTATGTTTTCAGAATAGAAGTTGGACATACACAGTTAACTTGCAAACTCTGAGAAAATAAGTAAAAAGTTTTACGAGTGTGCTTACCACAAATAGAAGACAGAATGTATGCATTCATAAATTCTTTCTATTGTTTGAGACCGAGATAATTATAGGTTTCAAGGGTAAATGTATTTAACAGTTTTATGATTCCCAGTTCCAGGTAAGCTTCTAAGAGATAAGCACTTTTGACAAAGAGGTGTTAACTTTTAGGCTCTGTTGGCCTGGAAACTAAGGCAGAGGTGACAAGAATGATTACATCTAAGATAACCCAGCATTAATGTGTGTTATTAATTTAAAAACTATCAGAGAGAGAGAAAGACCTCATTTTGTATTTGTCTCTGGACCTGTAAACATCTCACCAGCACTTGCCTTGCTCTGTAAGTAAGACTTAGGTCATAGTATCTCTCTTAGAGATAGATAGGAAAATATTAAGATCAGTCTAGATGTTTTCTGTATTTATGCGAATCTGTCCTGCAATGTTTTAAAGTATTCCTGTGATTCTGAACTCTGTTGTCACTGTATTGAGTTATTGAGTACTGTCTTGTTCTATTATTATTTAGCATTAAATATATTTAAACCTTTTAATTGTGCTGGTCTGTTTATATTATTTGAGATATTAAGCTCTTAGAGTACTTACATATGCATTTGGGGACACTGTATAGGCCACTCTTAAATAGCCTTAGTCTTGGACACACTTACCATTTGGATAATAGTAACATTACACAGTAGAATTGGTCACTCTTTGTAAAGACCTTATAGTAGCTGATAAGTAGTAGTTGGTGGCAGCTGGTACTACCGTATAATCTGGGCAGAAGGGGGCATAGCCAGTGAACCTGTGCCAGCCTTCCCCAGGAATGTCTGTGTGTTTTTATATAAATCAAATCTCAAAGTTTGTGTGTGCCAGCTACTTGGACAGGGACACAAAATACTGTCTGGACAGAGAGGGTGCTGTATGTTTTGGCTTGACCACTCAACTGAGATCTTAACACTGTAGATGTGCCAGTGGGGAGTCTTATTGGGGATCTGGAGAGAGAGAGAGAGAGAGAGAGAGAGAGAGAGAGAAACCAGCCCCAGACTGAATGTGATCTCAGTTTGCTCTTAAGGGAAATTTTACTTTACTGTGTGTGTACTTGTCATCCTCCCAATGTGCACATCCCTCACTGCTGTTAGTGGTGAGGATTGAGCCTCCTTGATTACTGGGCCAGTGCAGGGGCATCATACATGGTAATGCCTGCACTGGCTGCTCTTGCTGTGCCATTTGTTGCATTTGATAGTAATAACACGGCAGCATTAGAAGTAGATTGTAGGTTAGATGTTTAGGTGTCTACTGACTTTTGGATGACCAATGGTAAGTTACCCATAAGAAACTTGGATATCTCCTTGGTCAAGTCGTTTTGGAAGCAAATCAAATGAGCAATGTAATTCAGCACCTTGAGTATAAAAGACTCATACACATAGTACGCATCAAACACGTTATTCCACATACATGGAGGTTCTCTCAAAAAACCTACTGAAACACCAGAGACCTGCAAAACACAAGTCTGCTACAACTAACACAGTTTCCACAGCACCCAAGATACATAGCAATACCAGTGTCTCACCCACCAAGCCCATAAGGCATAACACTGAAAAAACAACTTTTCTTGTCACATGGATGTTCCACTCACCAGGTTGGACAAGGAAAAAGTCATAGTCAGCTGCCTGTCTGGTCCCAGGATTTGCCAAATCATGCATGCACTCACGTCTCCCAGCAACGAGTACCATTATGACTGTGTCATGGTTGATGTTGGTGTGAATGACCTGAAATGTACCTCACTGAGCATACTCCTCATCACCTTGAAGGCACCACGATCCCGGCTCAAGAGAGTCTCCAGCTCTGAAGAGCCTGGAGATATCCCCCACATCAATGGCGATGGCTCCAAGGCTGATGTGGGCGTCAAACTCACCTGCGCCAAAGCCCCAAGTGGGAGAGTAGGATCCGACAGGGGTCTGATCTGGATCTCCCCCCTCAGAGCTAACAAGGGAGTGTCGGCCCCCAGATCCCTCAACAGAAGGTGGTATTGATGAGATCGGAGCAGATGTCGGAACCGAGAGATCGGTGGTGTTTGAATACGACTGTTCCACCACAATGACTGTCATGCATGCCGGCTCTGAAGTCAGGTGAGTCACTGGAATATTTGAAGAGAGACATGGTCGCGCTCTCTGAGTATGTGTCCCAGCCAGGTATGTCTCTAGCCTTCAGCAGCATATTACCCTAACCTAGAATTATGCCACAGTATAAACAAAAATGATTGAGTTCAATAATTGGCTTAGTTTTTGGTGTCATTCCAAGGGAATCCAGTTCCTGTCTGCCTGGGTAGCCATGGTCGACAAACCTCGCTGCATTGTCAGAGACGGTTTGCACCTAGCAACCCTAGGCTTTCAGCTGCTGGCAAAGGCTCTTGCCTCCCCATAGTGCCTTTTTTAGACAAGGTCTCGAAAACATTACCGACATGAAATTAGCCAATCAGAACAAAATAAGGGTCATGCTGTAAAATGCTAGGAGTTTAAACCAAAAACTGCACTCTTGGAAGCACTTCTATCAGTAGAAGATGTAGATGTCTGTGAGTCACAGAAACCTAGTTTAAGGCCTCAGAGAGTACCCCAGCTCTGCAAGGCTACAATGCCTTCCACACCTTTAGAACACAAAATCAACATATGAAAACCAAAGGAGGCATTGTTTCAATCTATCACATCTAGTTAGACTAGACAACTCCATGGAGTTACTCCAGGTCCAGGTTACTGTGGATAAGACCCCCATTCAAGTCCTAGCCAGTTATAGATCCCCTCTATGGGAAATGACACCCATGAAGCCTACTTAACCAAACTGAAAACAATCCAAATTTTATCGAACACACTGGTTATGGGGGATTTCTATTATCCCATCAAGTGGTAAACCTACTCTAGCCCAAACTCACTAGCACAAAAGTTCTTTGACTTTGTGAATTCAAATGCCCTGGAGCAAATTGTCCATACCCTGACAAGAGGAACAAACATTCTAGATCTGGTCATCACTAACATGTCAAACAGGTGCACTGCTGCAACTGTTGGACCCTAATTAGTTAAAACTGACCACAAATTGGTCACCTTCGAACTGACACTAACACCGGAACTCACAAAGGGTGAAATCAGACTAAAAAACTTCACTAAGGCAAACTATACCCTCCTAGGTGAATGTATAAATGCATTCCAAGCCCTACCCCAAGCTGAAAGTGGTAACTATGCCAAAGTTTACGCTAAAGCTCTGTAC
This sequence comes from Protopterus annectens, assembly GCF_019279795.1. NCBI lineage: Eukaryota > Metazoa > Chordata > Ceratodontiformes > Protopteridae > Protopterus > Protopterus annectens. The sequence continues at coordinate 213,822,021 of NC_056750.1, read as the reverse complement.
AATCACTTGCATAAGTGTATAAATTCGGCTGTACAAGACAAAATCAACGGCAGAGCCCCAAGTAAAATCAAGCTGCCATGATGGACTTCCAGCATCAACAAACTCTACAATAAATGCAAAAAATTGCTGTCCAGGAAAAGAAAGACAAGGACCCAACAATGGAAAAGCACCCTCCTCAGCCTTAACAGGCAAATAAGGCAACTTGTCAAATCCTCCAAGAGCTCCTTTGAGAGAAACTTAGCAAGTACTACCAAGGATAAACATAAGGCCTTTTATAGCTATGTATGTAACCTAAAGAGTAGAACCCAAGCATGTGCAGAACTGGTGGTCAATGATATCACACACACTGACCCCACAGAGATAGTGAACCTGCTAGTGGATAGGTTTGGCAAATTTTCACTCCCTTATTCCCTCCTAACATACAACAAAACCTCTCCCAACTGTCCCCCTCACCTTACATATTTGAAGAGCAGGTCCTCAAATCCCTGTCCAAGGCAAAGAACATGGCCTCTATGGAGGCCAGATGACATCCCAGGCTGTCTTCTTCTTCCTCTTCTTCTTTCAGCTTTTTCCCGATTAGAGGTCGCCACAGAGGATCACCTGTCCACTCATGATTGGCAGTGGAGTTTTTACGGTGTTGAGTTGCCAGCCCAGCACCCAAACTTCCACAGAAGGCACACACATGCATGCACTCATGCCTAGGGCTAATTTACAGTGTCCAATCCACCTACAGCATGTCTTTGGGATGTGGTAGGAAACCGGAGCACCTGCAGGAAACCCACGGGACCACAGGGAGGACATGCAGACTCCGCACAGAAGCATCCCAGATGAAGATTGAACCAGAGAACCTCTTGCTGTGAGGTGGCAATGCTAATCGCTGCACCACCATGGCTGCCCTATCCCAGGCTGTTCACTACATAGGCTAAAACATGAACTAGCATCACCAAAAGTACCCTTTTCAATCATAGCCTAACCACAGGCTTTGTTCCTGCAGAATGGAGAACAGCAACAGTTATTCTCCTCTACAAAGGTGGCCTAGCAACAGACACAGGAAATTACAAACCCATAAGCCTGACCAGCCTCATCTGTAAGGCCATGAAACATCATTATGGACCTCATAAATAAAGATATAGGTGACCTTCAAACCCTGGATCTTACCCAATTTGGCTTCAGGAAGGGCAGATCCTGCCTGTTAAATCTAGAGGATTTCTCTGAAAGTGTGACCAAGGCCAGTGATAAGGGCACACAGTATACCTCAACTTGTCAAAGGCTTTTGACACAATCCCACACTCAGGCATTACTGATAAACGTAGCAAACTGAATGTAAACCCCCTCTTTGTAAGATTGGTTGCCAACTGGCTCACAAACTGCAGTCACACTATCAAAGTGGGTGACTCCACATCAACCAGCAGACCTGTTACCAGTGGGCTGCCACAGGGGTCAGTGCTGGGTCCCCTACTGTTTGGTATTTACTTCTAAGACATTCAGGACAAAATTAAAGGGTTGTGGCTGACCAAGTTTGCAGATGACTGCAAACTAGGTGCAATCATTGAATCACCAAATGATGTCAGTATACTCCAGGATGGTCTCACACAGACCAATGACTGGTGTATTAATCACGGTCTCAAACAGAATGCAAAGAAATGCATCATTATTCCCTTCAGCACAAACAATGTCCCTTCACACTGTCAAATCAATAATTATCTCTAAGTACCCATGAAGTGGTAAGGGACCTGGGATCACATGTTGACCGCGACCTTAACTTCAAACACCACACATCTACCATTGTAAGGAAAGCTTTCCACATAGCTCACTTGATTAGTAAAGGCATCACCTCAAGAACAAAAGAAGTTATAACCCCATATACTTGTCATTTATCCGGCCCATAATTGACTATAACGCCCCATTCTGTATATACCGTACTACGCACCTATAGCAATTAGAGAGCCCTCAGAGGTTTCTAACAAAGAAGATCAAGGGCCTTCAGGATGTGTCTTACACAGACTGACTAAAATCCCTGTCACTATACTTTTTAGAGGAGACTTATTTCTGGCGTACAGAGTAACCCAAGACCCAAGCCTAATGAACTTACTGCATATCCATAAATCAAATGGGTATAGGGATACCCAATACAGGGACCTAAATATGGCCTATGACTTAAATAGGACATGCTGGAGGGAAAGATTTATCTCCCAGTGACTGCACATCTTTGGAACAGGCTATCAATTTATGTGAAACAGAGCACCTCTATGACACTGTTCAAGAGGAACCTAGATGAGTAGATGGGGCACCATAAATTTTTAACAGGGATAGTGCCCACAACCCTCCTGGACATGGGCAGTCATCACTAAATGCAGTTTTGTGTACTGACTAGTACATCTACAGTATTACATTGCATTGAAATGGCTAGGCTTAAAATGACCTCCAGATCGACAGCCTAGTAATCTCCTATGATCCTATGAACAGTAAGTTTCTTTCTCTAGTCTGTCCAATGCCCTGGACCCTGGACTCTCTGTCAGGGATATGAACAGAAGAACTTTATTCAGATAACTCTTTCCTTGCGGCTATTGCTACCATCATGATGTCTACTGTAGGATCTTTAGAGCAGTGTTTTCTTTCTTTTGGTGCTAGGATTCCATCTGGTTTCTGAGGGTCTGGCTCTGTAACATCAGGATCCTTATTTGCTCTCTGTCTATGAGATCTATCAATACATTAGGAGAAGGTACCACCCAGGACACAGATGAGCCAGAATCAAAGGCTTTAAGGAACATGGACTTATTAGAAGAAGGGGTTTCATCCTCCTTCTGCTTCATCAGTTCTAGAATGTCCTCAATGTGACATCTTCCAAAAGGGGATTTGGAGGATCTGTCTCCCTCATCCAAATTCATGTCCTCAGTGACAGACTCGGGTGAGGAATCTACATGCTTCTGTCTGCACGTCTTTTTCTCAGAGCATGTCTCTGGGGTTCTGGCAGAGACAGACTGGAATCAGACTGGGAGCTCAAGTGTCTAATTGTCTCGAAGCCCGTGAGTTCTGACTGTCCTTGTCCACCCAAATGAGAGAAATGAGGAACAAGATCCATTGGGTTTTTGGATGGATCCAAATTTGGTGCACATGCCTGCCTTCTTGGTCCAGCCAATGCATTTTAACAGCATCAAAGCTGATTCCAACACTGGAGCCAAGGAAGAACTTCCTCTGTCAACTGACTTGGGAAGTTTCCCTGTTCCAATGGAAATCAGCTCTAAGGAGGACTTCAAACCCAAGCTGTCAAGTGCTGAGGCATCAAGGGAGACAAGACACTCCAAGAACATCAGGGTTTACTCCAGACTCAGTGTTCCAACACTTACACTTCAGCTCTGGAACTCATCTCAACCCAGTAGTATCAGAGTTGAGAGAGTAAGGGATATAGTCAAACCCAAAGTCTCTTGGATTGGCACAGGTGACTGAGGTGCACCAGAAGGGTAAGGACCCATGGGAACCAGATCTCAGTAGTGGACCAGTACAGTATCGAAGTAAGATGGGGTTGTTGGGCCTGTTCTTGGAACTCCTCTGGAGAAATGGTACTGGGAGGCCTCCCAATTTGATCTGGTCCTCAAAAATGTTCTCATCATTCGGTCGACTTTCAATTCTGTGAGACTTCTGGTGGATCTTCCCAACCCCAGTTGTGAAGCTCCTGATGTGGGTCTTGAAGGTAGTTTATTTTGTAGAATCAGTGAATGTAGCCAAGGGCTTACTGGCTCTGGAGAAAAGATAACTCTAGGAGAGTTCGGACCCAGCAGGCAGATGGATCTACCTGCCTCAAAGTTTAAGGTATCAGACCTGACAAACTGGACAGATCCAGAGACTTTGTTCTTGATTTTTCTATTCTCATTTCTTTTGACCTAATTTCTTCAGTCCTTTTCTCTACAGACTTCCCTCTGCGTTTCACTTTAGGCCTGTCCTTATCTTTTTCCTTTCTGCTTTTGGTACTGAGAGAAGCAAATGGAGGTCTTGCTTCAGAAGACATATTGGAAAATCCTGTCTGTGGGTTGAGCAAATCCTTGATTATTAATTTTTTTTCCTCCCACCTTGAATGGCTCTGGTCCCAAAAGCAGCACAAATTTCACAATTAGTTTAAAAGTGAGAGGTACACAAGCAGTAAACACAAAGGGAATGGGGATCTTGAGAAGGGATCTTGTGTCCACGGGCTGAACACTTTTTTAAAGTGTGATGGTTTATCTGGTATGCACACTCTAAGAGAAAATTTCTACTACTTTAATATATATAAATGTATATATGAATAACCAAAGTATTACAATAAACAGTTGAAAAAACTAAGAAAACTAGCTAACCTAATGTCACACATGTTTTATACTTTCTTATTAAAGTAGCAATGATAGAAAAGTCTGGAAAGGGCCTTTTTAAGCCCAGCCATGCATGCCAAATCTCTGACAAGTTCTGATACCCTTGATAATAGGGCCTGGAAGATGAACTGTTTATAGGTTGCCTGTGTCCATTAGAGACATAGGTGCCAAACCAGGGATGAATTACCGGTTCCCCATCCAATTGTCCAAGTTGCACTTTAATTGGGTTAGTGAGGACCTCTGCTTCACATGGATGGGAAGCCTGTTCCACATACAGTGTAGTTTCTGGAATACATACTTGTCTCTCTAGCAGGTCCTATTTATATCATAGGCAAGGTTTAAGTCTTTAGAATGGGTAATTATGGTGCTGTTTGTTTTGTGGATATGCATGAGGTCCATCAGAGTGGGATCTGACAATGCCCTTGTATGCCAGGTATAGATCACCCCTCAAAAGCCTGGATGAGACAGAATATAAGGATAGGGCCTTGAGGTGGTCTACATAGGACATTTTACTTATGCCCTGTATTCCTTTAGTGAGAAACCTCTGTGGATGTTCCAATTGTTGGATATGCTTGGTTAGGTACATATTACTATTATGCATTTCTTAGCATTTAGTTTTAGTCCATGGCTCTGACACCAGTTGTTTGTCTGTGTCAGCCTTTCCTTTTAAACATTTATGTCAGTGTGAGATTAAATAACAGCTCCTAATTTGTAATTATCTTCAAATTTCGTCAGCCAGAGACCACAGACATTGGCCCTGACTTCTGAGAAGTAAATGCCAAAAAGAAGTGGTCCAAGGACAGATCCGTGAGGGACTCCACTTGTGACTGGCCTCTTTGTAGAGGTTGACTCCCCATTTCTAACTTTCTGGGTCCTGTCTGTGAGCCAGTTGGCTATCCACCAGGTGACATATGAGTTTGTACCTAACCTCTTGAGTTTGTCAACAATGCCTGAGTGTGGTATTGTGTCAGATACCTACGCTAGCTCAAGACAGGCAGTGTGAACCATTTTTCCCATCATCCATTGCTTTGGTTACCGTCTTCCAAAGGTATAACATTTGGCCAACTTCCAAAGCTTCTTGACACCCTCTATGTGCCCAAACCATTAGAGAGCTTGAGCTGAGCTGACTAAAAAGACAGGTTTGGGCACCAAACCCTCAGAGATTTCAAACCAACAGACAGAAGGAGGCTAATCACTGAAAAGACAATGCTAGGAACAACAAAAAATAAAAGTACTCACCCTGGCAAAAACAATACATCAAGAAACAAGAGGGATGGAAGGACGAATTGGCTACTGCAGCAGTGATCATTCAGACATCTACTGTTATGGTAAGTTTACTTACACAACTGTAGTTTGCTATTCATATTGATCACTGATGTAGTAGCCTAAGCTGTTTGTGTAGATTAACATAGTTTACAAATTTTGGGAGGTGGAGGGAAAAGAAACCCTTCTTGCAGTGGTCAGAGCAATCAGTAAAACTGTTTTCCTTGTTAAGAACTTCAAGTCAGACAGGTCAGCTAGTTCAAATGGAGCAAGTATTAGCTTCTCTAACACAAAATTAAGACTCCAAGAAGGAGCCATTGGTTTTCTCGGAGGTCTCTTATAGAAATCCCCTTTCAAAATCATTTTAGCATGAGAATGCAATGAAAGAGGAGGATCCTTTTGCAAACATAAAAAATTGCTATCTCCCTGATACCTGCCTCCCTTCCAGCAGTTGGTGGTGTATGAGTGCCATTTCTGTTTTCTGATTAAGGCTGCAGTCCACTTTACTCCTGCCCTCATCCCTGACTCACAAACCTACAGAACTCTACATGATTCTGCTGTACTGTGGCACTGAAGCGTCTGCTCAGAAGAAACCCTGAAAACTCACTTAGAGTACTATTTCAGAAAGCTGCAATCCACTTTGCTCCTGTCCACGTCCCTGACTCACAAACCTACAGAACTCTATCTGATTCTGCTGGATGCGTTGCACTGAAGTTTCTGCTCACAAGAAACCATGAATGCTTGCTTACAGTACTATTTCAGAAAGCTGTAATCCACTTTTCTCCTCCCTCATCCCTGACTCACAAACCTACAGAACTTTCACACTTACCTGGTCCACTATCAATGCCACCCTTTTCTCTCTAAACCTTGTTCCCACTGCCTACATAAAATCTCTTCTACTTCAACTTAAACCACGCTCCTCCTCTGCAGATAACCTCCCTCACCTCTTTCTTAAACCTGCAGCTTACTCAATAGCCTCCCCTGTATCTATATTTGTAAATAGGTCAATCCAAGAATCTTCTGTCCCTGACGCTTTGAAATCCTTTTACAACATACCATTAAACAAAGGAGGTAATTCCCCTGAGCCATCAAATTATAGACTGATAGCCAATCTAACACCAGTCTCTAAAATTCTAGAAAAATGCATACATAATCAACTTTTTAACTAGGTAATAGACCAAAACTTTCTGACCCCTACTCAACATGGCTTTAGGTTCATAGGTTCATAGCTGTGTACTAGGCTAATGGCCCTGGAGCCTTTACAAGCCTAGCATATAGAAGTTTACCTAGCATCATGCCGCCTGACATTAGTTCCCACTGCCTCTATCAAGTAGAGCCACTGGAGTGATCCCCAGGGTGAACTTTCTATTTCCCATCCACTCATAAAGATTTCTCTTGAAGAGGGCTCATGAGGTGCTCTGCTTGACATGTATGGGAAGTCTATTCCAGAGCATGGGCATTCTCTGGGTTATGAACCTGTTCCTCCAGCATGTTCTGTTGATTGTGGTAATGAGGTTGAGGTCTCTGGAGTGTATAGTGCAGAGGGATAGGGATTTCTTTAGATGTAGCATTTCTAACAGAGCTGGGTCAGACATGGCTTTGTAAGTCAAGCAGAGATCGCCTCTTAGATGATACGAGACAGAGAATAGCTGGAGTTTTTTGAGTCTGTCCATGTAGGACATGCGTTTAAGGCCTAGGATCCTCTTCGTGAGGTACTTCTGTGGCCTTTCCAGCTGTTGCATGTATCTAGTGAGGTACATGCCTAATATGGCATTATACTCGATGACTGGCCTAATGAGAGAAGAGTAAAGAGAGATGATGACCTCTTTCTTCCTGGATGCAAAACCCTTGGTAATGAGATGTGCCACACAAAAGGACTTTCTGACCACAGTTGCAATGTGGTGGTCGAGGGAGAGGCTGCTGTCAACCTGCGTCCCCAGATCTCTTATAACACCTTCAGTGTTCAGTGGGCTTCCATCAATGTGATAATTACTGGGAACTGTGTTTTTCCCAAAGGGGTGACAACGCATTTTTTGGCATTAAGCTTAAGGCCATGTTTTCGACACCAGTCATTGGTCTCAGTGAGGCCTTTCTGTAGGATGTTTACATCACTTGGGGAGTTAATAATGGCTCCCAGCTTGCAGTCACCTATGAACCTGGTCAGCCAGAGTCCCTCCATGTTGGCCTGGACTTCTGAGAAGTAGATGCCAAACAGGAGAGGACCCAGGACCGATCCCTGTGGGACACCAATTGTGACTGGTCTGCGGTCTGACTTGAAGTCCACTACTTTCACACTGTGGGTTCTATCTGTGAGCCAGTTTGCAACCCACTTAGTGATATAGGGGTTGATGCCTAGTTTGGTGAGTTTATCAATAATTCCTGAGTGGGGCATGGTATCAAAGGCTTTGGTCAGATCAAGGTAGGCTGTATGAACTGCCTTCCCTCATCCACAGCTCTGGTGACTGACTCAAAGAAATCATCCAGGTTGAGCAGGCATGATCTACTTTTCACAAAACCAAACTGAGTGGTATCTAGAGTTTGAAGATTCCCTATATCATTGTTAATTAGGTCCATGATGATGCACTCCATAGCCTTACATATCAGACTCATCAGGCTAATGATCCGATAATTCCCAGGGTCTGTAGTTGCTCCCCCTTTAAGGAGAGGGATGACTGTAGCAGTGTGCCATTCGGTTGGGACAAAGCCTAAGGTGAGGCTATGATTGAACAGGGCACACAGATGTGGTGCCAATTCACTTTGTAGTACATCCAGAACACATCCAGGGATATTGCTGGGTCCCATGGAAGCTGTATTCTTGGCCTTGAACAATGCAGCTTTAACCTGTGCTGCAGTAATGCTGGGTGCCTGGCATTCCTGTGATATTGTGATTGGTCCTTTAGGGGGTGGAGAGAGGGGTAAAGTTGGCAATGAATCTGTCTGCCAGTATGATGGCAATATCTGTTGGCTCAGTATAGGAGGTACCATTGTGTAGTAACTCAGTGCAAACCTCGGTATTGCCATGGAGATTCTTGATATAACTATAAAAGACTTTGTGGTTGTTTTTAGTGTCCATCACAATTGTGCCTTCATAGCTGGATTTAGAGATTTTGATAAGGGATTTCAACTTTTTTGTTGAGGCTAATAAGAGAGTTTTTCCAGTCTTAGGACTTAACCTTTTTCTGCAACAGACTAAACAATAGCATATCCACTGCCCTTCTGTCCTTTACACACACAGTTGCAGAGGCCAGAGACAAAAACCTACTAGTCTCATGTCTTTTCCTTGACCTCTCAAAAGCTTTTGACACCATCTCACACACCAAACTACTACCTAAACTAGCTGATCTCAACCTCTCCTCCTCTGCTATTCTCTGGTTCTCAAACTACCTTTCCAACAGGCTACAGTCAGTCAGATGGCTTTCCCCTGCCCTCTTTCTTATCCATCCAGACAAGCATCCCCCAGGGCTCCATTCTTGGACCTCTTCTTTTCAACATCTTCACAAACAACCTCCACTCTTCCTACCCCACCTTCTCCCTGATAAAATACGCTGAAGAGTCTACCTTCGTCTCATGCTCTAATGACATCTCTCACCTCCACTCTATCAATCAAAATATATTGGACAATGTTGAACAATGGCTAACTGATAACCAGCTCATCCTAAACCCCCCCAAAAGAAACAAGCTCCTTCTTCCCTAAATCCCTCTCCCATCATAAAACCAACTTTACCATCTCATCATATGACAATACCTTTATCAAAGCTGATTCTCACACTAAACTTCTTGATATTATAATTGATGACCTATTAATATTGGACCTCCATATACAACACTTTATTAAAAAGACAAATAAAAAATGCGGCTACTCTATAGAAACAAAAAATTCCTAGCCTGTAAATCCAAACCGTCTCTGGCACAGGCTTTCCTCCTGCCCTGTCTTTTGTATGCCCCACCAATTCTCACATTTCTACAATCTACTTTAACAACCAAACTGGAACAAACTTATAACAGCATAACTATTTTTGCCAGCAATCAATTATACAAATCCTACCACTGCCTCGATTTAAAACAACTTCAATGGTTTGTGAAAAGTTATTTAAAATGAATGATGATGAAAATGATTGGCAGTCTTGTCTTACTTACTGATACTGCTGACTGCAATTCTGTGTTGGTGCCTAGTAACAATAAAAGTCTGGGCAGCTTCTGCGTGCTGAAACCAAAGTCTGATTAGTACACTGATTCAGTGCCTTGTAAAAACAGTCTGGTAAGTGCACATAAACTTTGCAGACTATTAACCTTTTAAACTTCACTCTGTACTATAAAAATAACTTGTCTATATAGCAGACGACACATACAACACTGTACAGTTTGCAGGATTTAATGTCTTCAGATTTACTTTCCATATAACATGAATGATCTCCAGTGTGCAGATCTAACAACAAATTAGATCTAACATCATATACTTTTACTGTCCTTATATAAATTTTTTTCCTGCAGTTCAGATTCTATCCATGAGAAGAGTCTATTGTTAATACCTTTGGAATTCCAAATTTCTCTGATGTCATGCAGTCCGTTGTTAAGCTCTTTGTGTTCTGTTTCATGGTGAATTACGTGATAGTTCAGTGAGCCATTCTTGCCTCCAACCCAGTAGGGAGTTTTCCTTCTTTGCATCTGCATCTCAGGAATTCCTTATCTGTAATTTTCCTTGAAGCTTGTACCAGACTGTTACACACAACTGAATGCCTCTTTTAAGGAGTTATACTTATCAGCATTTTTCTCAAGCTGTTTCAGACCCTCATGTTACATTTACACATGAATGCCATTTTTTTTCTTTTTATTATTTGATTTTTAGCTGAGAACAGTTTAATCCTTTAATATATGTATGCTAACAAACAGAAATGCATGCATCTAACTGACTATATTATCCTACATATATTCTAGCAAACAGAAGTCTAAACATATATCTAACAGTTTTCCTTTTTATGTTTTAAAATACAGAACTGTCTACATTGGTATTATGATTTACGTGAAACACATTAGGAACCAAAACCTTTAAATTTATTTTGATATAGCAAGTGAAAACACAGTTTTTTTTTTTTTTTGGTTAACACAATGATAACATCTATTACTACTAGAATTGGATGAATTATCCAATTAACAACTTTTTTCTTTTGAAGACCATTTTGCAAAAATGTCCCACCAGTCATGAGCTGTATTTTGTAATTACTGAATTAACTATTTGCTTTAATGTATGACTCTATACAGTAATGCTTTATATAGTGATTTTATTGCAAAGGCACTGTAGCCTTGTTTTTTGGAATAAACACATATGTGTTATAAATGTTAAGGTTTGACTTGTTACTATACATACAAATGAACTGAGGAGCAATTTCTGTGAACAGTTTAAACTTAAACTTGACAGCAAAATTGACCATTTACAGAGATATAAAACATGGTTTGTACACTGAAGAATGCTGTTTACATATTAAACCATTTACTGTACAGCATACACTTGCTTGTACAAAATGTTTTTGCATTTCTACATACATGGGCTGTAATGTACACTCAGTCCAGTTTACAAACTTAGTATTAAACTGAAGCCTGCTAATTAAACATTACTGAAATATTAAAATGTATTCCTGCTATTTTGTCTCACTACGGTACATGCTGATGGTACCCTAATCACTTAATGACAATAAAAAGGCATGGTTGTCTTTTAATAATTAACACAGACCAATATGTTGTTTTTTGTACCTTTATTTTTAGTCAATTTTGCAGTACTGTTTACACAGTTAGTGTAAAATTAGGTATCTGTACCCTCACTTTGTTGTGGGTCTTTAATAATTAACACAGACCAATGTGTTTTTTCTTGTACCTTTATTTTAGTCCCTTCTGCAGTAGTGTAAAATTAAGTATCTGTACCCTCCCTTTGTTGTTGACAAGGAATCTGCATGATTTATTTGGACTGCATACCATGCCTGGCCCATTTACTGGCTGTACTTAGTGTAACTGTTTTTTTTTTTTTTTTTACTTTTAGCATTTACCTGCAAACAGATTATTAATGACATGCATGCACAATTGTGACATTTTATTACAATTACCAAACAGGATCTCTACAGACTCTTGTACATTTTGCTTAATGCTGCACGTGAACACATTACAATCATGTTTTAGTAACAATAATGTTTTAGAAAAACACAAGCCACCTGGCCTGGCAAGCAGTCTTGTTTCCCCAACATTTCTTGTAACTGCCCATTCCAGCCTGGGAAGATCCAAGCTCACATAAAAACAAAATGTTTTACCTTTTTTTCTTTCTAGGCATTCCAGACTCTGTAGGTCATAGTCCATCCCTTAACCCCTTTAGCACTTTCTTTACTTTTAGTCATTTCTTAATACACTTACAACTTGATATTAGAATGCAGCTGTAAAACAATTAGAATTATAATAATAAGGAATTCCTGAGACACAGGTTCAAGGAAGGAAAAGTCCCTACTGGGTTGGAGGCAAGAACGGCTCACTGAACTGTCACGTAATTCACCTTCAAACAGAACACAAAGTAGCTTAACAACAGACTGCATGACATCAGAGAAATTCGGAATTACAAAGGTATTAACAATAGACTGTTCTCATGGACAGAATCTGAACAGCAGGAAAAAAGTGTATATAAGGATAGTAAAAATGTATGATGTTAGATATGCTTTGTTGTTAGATCTGCACACTGGAGATCATTCATGTTTGTATGGAAAGAAATCTGAAGACAGTAAAACCTACAAACTGTACAGTGTTGTATGTGTTGTCTGTTATATAGACAAGTTATTTTTATATTACTGCATGAAGTCTAAGAGTTTAATAGTCTGCAAAGTTTATGTGCACTAACTAGACTTTGTTTTTACAAGGCACTGAAACAGTGTGCTAATCAGACTTTTGTTTCACCACGCAGAAGCTGCCCAGACTTTTATTGTTACTAGGCACCAACACAGAACTGCAGTCAGCAGTATCAGTAAGTAAGACAAGACTGTCAATCATCTTCATCATCATTCATTTTAAATAACTTTTCAGTGACGAGCCTAGCCTGCATTCGAACACAGGGGGAGTGGTGCCTGTGCCTTGTATAAGGTCACTTCAGTAAAAGTGCAGTAACTAACATTTATGTATGTAATTGAGTCCTGAATAGGAGCATTTCGGTTTCCAACAGTTTGCAGTAGTACAGTTCCTCAGACATCTGAATCCAGAGTTAGACTGCTTTGCAGGAAGTAAGCAGTACCATAATTTCTCCAGGTTGGTGACATTTCAGATTTGAATCTGCAAGTGCCAGCTTTGTTTCACCAGCTTTTCAAGTAACTAAAGAAGTTTTCCAACTATCTACGGTGACCAGACTGGCCATCTGAAGTTATCATGGACTTTGGTAAGCAAATTTCTGTGGTTACATAACAGCATGAATGCCATAAATCAGGCTAGTAAGAAATGTAAACAGAACTTTACTCTAGATGTGTCGGATAGACCAGATAAAATTTGGCAAAGATTAAGAAATTGGTATGAACAGCATATTTGCAAATGTAAAACCTTATTAGGACAAGTAGCTGTACATGCACTGAGTAAATGGGTAGTAACATTTAGGTTCATAGGTTCATAGGTTCATACTAGGCTATCTGCCCGAGGGCATTTACAAGCCTAGCCCATAGTTTTGTGGCTTACGCCACCCCTTTAGTATGGGGAACTATACCCATTATTTTGCTGTGCCTCTGTCGAGCAGTGACACTGAGGTAATCCCTGGGGTATATCTGCGATCTCCCATCCATTGGTCAAGATTTCTCTTGAACAAGGCCAGCGAGGTGCTCTGCCTCACATATACCGGGATTTGACTGGTACCTTCAGCAGAAAAATGTTTGTTATGACAGTAAATGTTTATTGTGTGAATCATATGAAACTGCTTTCTGTATACAATGCCATAAAAATTCTGTGCAAACCATTGTTAGCAAATTAACTTGCAAAGAAACATCTTCTGTTTATAATACTTTCACTGTATCCTGACACTAAACAGTCATGCCCTGTCACTATGTTAATTTCAGAGTTAGAACAACTGTCAAGTTACTTGCTGGTAGAATTTCCTGTAGATTTTATTACACCTTTTAAAAAGTATGTAGAATAGTGGAATGGAGCTGCTGGGCAAGAAAAAAAAAACAGAAAAGGATAGGAATGAGGCTCATGATAAATTGGCAGAAGAGTTTAATAAATTCTTAAGGGACAGACAGGGTGAGTTCAGGGAGTTCAAAGATGCCATCCAAAAACTGTGTCAAAAGTGCATAGGGATTTTGCAATCAAAAGATGAGTCTCTTGCAAAGTATCATAAAGCCCATAAAGAATTAGAAAACAAAATTTCAGACTTTAAACAGTGCTTACAAAATAAGGAGGATGAATTAGCTGAACTGACAGAAACTAATCAGCAAAATACAACTTTAATAGCTCAACTTAAGGAAGAACTGGAAAAGGTCAAGCCAGTTCAAAGCATAGAACAGGGAACTACAGCTTATCTGTATACACAGTGCAGAATGTTACAAAGTTTACTGGAGTGGAATGATAAAAAAGGCATATTTTATAACACGCTTGTATTTGAAGAATGGGTAGTGTACACTGCAAGATCTGATATGTGGACAGATGTAATACTTAGAAGTTTCTGGATTTTTATTCCCAAATGTTTTAAAACTTTCATTCCATTAAAGCAAGATGCTCTTCAGTTAAACTGTAAAGTAGGACATATAACAGTTGTTCTAATGGCATATAAACAAGGGCAGCCTCTCACAGTTAAGCTGTTAGTTCATTTTATAATCACCATCTCAGATAAATTAATGGAACAAGCTGATCACTTTCGGCTTGCCTTTCAGATAACATATCAAAGGTCAGACAGAAGTGTATGCATCTAACTAGCAAACAGGTGTACATGCACTATTATTTTCATAACTATGTGTGTGTGTGTGTGTGTGTGTGTGTGTGTGTGTGTGTGTGTGTGTGTGTGTGTGTGTGTGTGTGTGTGTGTATATATATATATATATATATATATGTGTGTGTGTGTGTGTGTGTGTGTGTGTGTATATATTAACCAGAGGTTTATTTGTCTAAATATATATCCCTCTACACCTCTCCAGAACTCTCTGCAGCTCGGATCAACATCTTCTTAATATTTATAAAACCAACAAAAACATTGGTAAACTTCTATACAAAAGCACAGTTTCCCAAGCCTGGAACAATCTCCCACCAAATATTCGTAACATCAAATGTACAACTCATTTCAGAATTGAACTTAAAAACTACCTTCTTAATAGTAGCTCCTGCCCATGCCAGGACCCTACTTAATCCCACCCCCATACCTCTCCCTACTCAAACTCTCTCAGTCTTCTACTATCCATACTGTCTGTTAACAGCAACACTATCTTGCATTCACTACAAATCTAGACATGATATTCTGCAATTTTATGATCTACTAGCTTGAACTTCTGTTATATGCAACAATATAACTATGTAGGTTTTCCTGCTCTATGAATGTACGATACAACTAATTTTTTTGAATTTTGGTATGTTTAAAGTCATTGTATTTTTCTGGAGCTTTTCTCCTTGGGTCTCCACTGAAAACAGGCCTTTGGCTCAGTTGTACCAACCTGGTCAACAAGTGAGAAATAGAAAGATAGATAGATAGATAGATAGATAGATAGATAGATAGATAGATAAATTAACCATGATGGAGGAATAACAAAGGTCATAGGATAGTAACTCACACAAATATTCTAAAACCAGGGAATAACTAGCCCTGAAATTGTACTGATTATGTTGCTGGCACCAACTAGAAAACATCTTCTATTTGTTAATATATAGTTTTCTAGTAGCAGGCTTTCTTGCATCCATTAGTACCTGCTTCAAGTCCTCAGTAACAGGTACCTAAAGGGAATTAAGATCCTATCATCAAACTGAATTTGATTGGGGTCGGAGTGTATCTAACTCCCTGATCTTGTGTGAATAGATTCATTTTGTGAGGACGCTTGTGTTAATTGCCTCCTGGGCATTTTCAAAAGAAGGGAGAACCACTGCTACCTGGGCCAGTCACCACAACAATTGTGAGGGATTCCTCCTGAATCTTCAGAAGTACCCTGGATGTCAGTGGAAAGGGTAGAAAAGCATAAAGTAACACTCCTGTCCAAGGAAAAGAAAAGAATAGTCACCTGTCTTCCTGGACTTCTTGCATGGAGTCCTGGAGTAGAATCTTGCCAGCTGATTGTTCAGACAGGGGGCAGATAGGGCTACCTGAGGAACTCCCTATAAATGGATCAAATCTTGGAAAATCACCAATCTAGTTTCCATTTGTGAGAGTCTGTCAATAAATTTTGCTCTGACAGAATATAGGATACCTATAGAGTGAGATTATACTGAGAAGCTACATTCCAAGCTAACGTGGCTAGTCTGCAAAGGGGGTACAAGCTGGTTCCCCCTTCCTTTTTGATGTAACACATGACTGTGGAATTGTCTGCAACAACTTGAAGAGGTCCTGGGGAACAAAGATAATTCAGAGAGTTGAGTGCCTTGTTCAGGACAACCATCTGTTTTATATTCATGTGCTTGCTTCTCTGCTTGTAGCCTCACACACTTCGCACTTTAATCCATTCGAAACCTGCTCCCCTAGCAAAGTCAAAGGCATCTGTGATTACTAACTGGTTTGGAACAGGGAAGGAGAAAGGGAGATCAGAATTTAAGGATATTTGTTGTCTCCAACAAATGATTTCCCTTCTTACAAATCCCAGCACTGGGATTTGAAAGGACAATGGATGTTGGTGCTGGGACCAAAGAGACTTCAGATACCACTGTATCCTTCTCATGTGGTGTTTTGCCATGGGTATCATGAGAATCATAGATGCCATGAGACTCAAAATAATGAAGTTTCAATGACCAACCAGAGTCTGAGTGGAAAACCTTAGAAATAAATCTAGATATAGCTCTATTTTTCCTGTGGAAGAAAAGCTCTTTGAACACCCTAGGAACATAATCCTGTGTGAAGGAGTCCAAAAACTCTTTAGAATGTTCTCTTGGAATCCCGGCTCATGCATGAAATCTCTTACTCAAGTGAGAGAGTTGAAAAAGACTCTGCAAAGATAAGTAAGTTGCCTAAATATGGAAACAAGTGGATACCCTGTAGCCTGCAATGAGCTATAAATAGAGCTAGACACTTTGTGAACATTCTTGGTGCAGTGGATAGTCCAAAAGATAAGGCAGAGAACTGATAAAGTGATCCAATCACACAAAAACTTAAGAAATTGCTAAAGTCTAAATGAACAGAGAAGTGATAATAAGTATCTTTTAAATCTAGCATTACTAGGAAACCTGAATGAGGAAGAAGTAGTAATGAGTTGTGAAGTGACAGTATTTTGAACTCAGGCAGTATCTCAAGCAGGTTGAGGAAAGAAAGATCCAGGACTAGTCTCCAAGAATTTTCTTTCTTTGCCACTAAAAACATCCTCGGAAGAAAAAAAAAGTTGCCCCATTCCCTGGGACAGTATGTGATGAAGGATAGTGGAAGTAAGAGTCTAGTCCAGTGGAAGAAGGGTTACACCCTGGAAAGTAGGAATTTCCTCCCACTACCATCTGTAACCTTGATGAATGATCTTCAGAACCCATTTGTCTGAAACTTTTAGTTATGTACTTACCATAACTTCGGATGTATGGGATCCATCTCGCCTGCATTCATAACTGATGGGTTCGGAGCCGATCGGCTCCGACTCGGCCACTATATAATAGAATGAAGTCTCTAATTGGCTGGGCTACCCCTTATCCCAGAATGCACCACACCTGCTTCCCCAGATCTTGTTTGTTCGCTTTCATACCTGCATCCAGACACAGAAACATAACAGCAACTGTAACAAACTAAAGTCCTTCAAGAGAAAGAACTCAGTAGTAGCAACATTTCCTCTAAATCCAATGGGAAGGGGGAAGGAGGGCGTGTACGTATGAATGTAGGCGAGATGGATCCCATACATCCGAAGTTATGGTAAGTACATAACTAAAAGGTGTAATGGGATCCTATCTCGCCTACATTCATAACTGATGGGACAGCATCCCTAGCACCTAACACCCGGGTGGCTCATTGGAAAACACTCCTGAGAACTGTGGAACCAAAAGAAGCTCTACCTCGAGAAGCCACATCTATCTTGTAATGAGAAATGAAAGTGTGCGGAGAAGTCCAGGTAGCGGCCGCACAAATATCATCTATCGATAATTTGGAGTGGAATGCTACAGAGGTAGCCATTGCCCTGGTAGAATGAGCCTTGACTGGAAATGGTAGCTCTTTGCCGGACTGTGAATAAATGAAGGAGATGCAATCTTTAATCCATTTGGCTATGGTGGTTTTTGCCACCGGTTGACCCAACCTATTTTCTGCAAAGGACACAAACAGCTGATCTGACTTTCGTGTCTGATTGGTCCTACTTAAATAAAAACGCAGTTGTCTATGAACATCCAACTGATAGAAAATATATTCTGCGTTATTGGAGAATTTGGGAAAAACACCGGGAGCTCCAAGGATTGTTGAATGCATAAGGGGGATGCTACCTTGGGTAAGAAAGAAGGATTTAACTTGAGAGATACTCTGTCTTTGTGAAAAATCAAATAAGGAGGACTAGAACAGAGAGCCTGCAGCTCTGAGACCCGCTTGGCAGAGGTTATTGCCACCAAAAAGGTGGTTTTCCAAGATAGAAATTTTATATCACAAGTAGCTGCTGGTTCAAAGGGGTGGGCAGTTAAAGAAGCTAGAACCATATTCAGGTCCCAAGGAGGCACAGGATGGGCTATTGGGGGCCGAAGGAGCCACGCTCCTTTAAGGAAAGATTTGCAAAGTCTGTTTGCCATTAAGGAAGGCTCAAAGGAGACATGAAAATTAGAGATAGCCGCTAGTTGGACTTTGATTGTGGAAACTGAAGAGCCCAAGTAAAACAAAGAAGCCAGGAATTCTAAAACCTGAGGTACTGGGGCGGTAAGGGGATCTATACCTCGTTGCTGGGCCCAAACAGCAAACCTCTTCCACTTGCTGGAATACAGTTTAGTAGTGGAAGGTTTGTGAGAAGAGGACAAGATGTGGATGACGTCAGGAGAAAGGGAGTTATCTCTGACTAAGGTTGGAAGTGGAGTAACCAGGCGGCCAACCTCAAGGACCTGAGGGATGGATGAGACTGTCCCGACTGATGAGTTAACAGGTCGGGCACCAGGTCCAGAAGCCATGGGCCCTCTACCACATACCTCAAAAGGAAGGGAAACCAAACCTGACGAGGCCAGGGTGGAGCGATCAGAATTATGTCGCTTCCTAGATAAACCGCCTTCTGTATCACCTTCGGGAGAAGGGAAACCGGAGGGAAGGCGTAAAGTAGACCGGAGGGCCAACTGTGAGCCAGAGCGTCCCTGGGAATCTGCCCCTGAGAGGGAGTCAGAGTGAAGAACTCCCTGCATTTCGCATTGTGAGGGCTGGCGAACAAGTCACAACAAGGGAGGCCCCACTTGGTGAAAATGTTTGCAGTCACCCTGTTGTTGAGAGACCACTCGTGGGGCAACAGGAGGGTCCTGCTCAGCCTGTCTGCAATCACATTGGATTTCCTCGGAATGTGCGTTGCCACTAGGAAACGCTGGGTAGAAATCGCCCAATGCCACACTCTCATGGCCTCTCGGCAAAGAGGGTAGGACCTGGTTCCGCCTTGCTTGTTTATGTACCAGACTACCGACATGTTGTCTGATAGGATCGCAATAGTACCCCGGGGAAGAACATGATGAAGTGCTTGCAAGACCAGAAGCACCGCTCTCATTTCCAGGATATTGATATGTAAGTGCGTTTCGTGAGCCTGCCACGTACCTTGGACAGACCTGTCCAGATAATGCCCCCCCACCCTATCTGGGAGGCGTCCGTGGTCACCATGGCGACAGGAGGCTGAAGGGCAAAGGGTCGCCCCTGGTCCAGGTTGGACCGAAGCAGCCACCAACGTAGGTCCCGACGGCAAGTTTCCGTAATCTGGACCAAATGGTTCAAGGGGAGATCCTGAAAGGACCATTGAACCGACAGTAGCCATTGCAGCACCCGCATGTGCAGCCTGGCTAAGGGGACTAGAAGAATAGTCGAGGCCATCGTGCCCAATAACTGCAGAACCAGTCTGGCCTGAACTCGTGATCTGGGTAACAAGGTTTGAACCTGAGACTGCAGGACCTGAATCCTTTCTATCGGCAATAATGCCCGCATTCTTCTTGTGTCTAACTCAGCGCTTATAAAGGTAATACGCTGAGATGGCTGCAGCACAGATTTTTCCCAATTGAACGTGATTCCTAGTGAATGACCCAAACTGACTCTGGTCATGAGCGTCCGAACTAATAGATGCTTGGAGGTGGCAGTAAGGAGCCAGTCATCTAGATAGCGAAACACTTGGAATCCTAGACTTCTCAAGTGAGCTGTCACTACTGCCAGGCATTTGGTGAACACCCTGGGGGCTGTGGTGAGACCAAAGGGCAGAGTTCGGAACTGGAAATGACTGGTTCCCAGGCAGAAGCGTAAGTAACTCCTGGACTCTTGACTTATCAAGATGTGATAGTAAGCGTCCTTGAGATCTATGGAGCACATCCAGACATCCTTCTCCAATAACGGGAGAATGGACTGAAGGGTGACTATTCGGAATTTGGATTTTTTTACAAATTGATTCAATGATTTGAGGTCCAAAATGGGCCTTAAGTCCCCTGTCTTTTTTGGCACCAAAAATAATCTTGAGTAAATCCCTGATCTGATCTGGTCGGCGGGGACAGGCTGGATGACTCCTTTTCTTAGCAGCTTTGAGACCTCGACCGCTGCTTGATCCCGCTGACTGGGTGGCACATCTGGGATTTTCCTGATAGGAAGAGGGGGTTTTATGAAAGGGATGAGATAGCCTCCGGTTATGGTTCGGAGCACCCACTGATCGTTGGTGATAGATTCCCAAGCCTGTGGGTGTTCCGCAAAATGATCCCCGACTGGCTCCGGAGATGTGCAGTCGGGCCATGTCTCAGGGACGTTGAGGATAGGATGGACCACGAAAGGAATCGCGGTCTCCAGAGTTGCGGGGTCCTCTGCAGCCTCTGGGGCGACGTCTTCATGAATTCCCCCCCCCCCGCCTCTAGAGGGGGGATCACTCGGTGGAGTAGGGAAAAACCATTGAGATTTTCTGAACCACATTTTCCCTCCTCTCTGGGCCATGGGGTAAGGTCTAGAGGGAGCGGAAAAACAGGGCCCCATGGCAGTCAAGGTCTTGCCCTCCTGCTCGCATCGAGTCAGTGTGTCCTTCACCTTGGATCCAAACAAGGAGGACCCATCAAAGGGGGCGTCGGTGAAGGAAGACTTAAAGGCCTCCGCAAAGGGACACAAGCGTAACCAGGCATGTCTTCTAAGAGCCACGCCTGTTCCCGCTGCTCTACTCGCCCCTTCGGCCGCATATGAGATGAGCCTCATGGACGAGTTGACTATCGAAGATAGGGTAGTCATCTGGGCGCCAACAGTTTGGGCTAAAGCCTCAGGAAGGTTACCCGTAAGAGACTCACCTAACTCTTTGAGGAGGTCTCTTTGGAGCCTGGTAAAATGACAAAGATAATTCAGCGACCGCAGGGTAAAGGCCGCTGAAGAAAGGGTATGCTTCCCATACCTATCCATGCTCCTGGAATCCTTATTAGGAGGGTGAATAGACGTTGAAGCCTCTGCCATGTCCTGCTGAGTGGCAGATGCCACCACCATCGCATCTACTGCAACTGCTTTAGTCAAAAATTCCTTCTCAGGAGGGGCTGAGAGAAACTTGTTAGGCCTGGCAGGTACCGGTTCCACAGAGTCATGGTGTTCCCACACCCTTCGAGAAACTAAATCTAGCAATTTATCAAAGGGTGGAGAAACCCAGGAGGCGGAGGGCTGGGCCCCAAAAGCCTTGAGGAAAACTGACTCCTCTGTGGAAGGGGTTTTGGACTGCCAATCGCCTCTCTGTCTCAAGATCTTGAGGATATCTGAGAATGAGACGTCATCCGAGGACAATTTAGGGGACCCCTCCGCATCATCGAGGTCAGTATCTGATGTGATAGACTCATCCTGGGAGTCAACGTGCTTCCTCTTGCACAATTTTTTCCTTGGAGGTTCATCTAAGGCAGAATCAGAAGGACCTCCCGGGAGAAGGGAACCCCCCAAGGGGGTATCCTCAGGCTCTGGGGCCCCGCTGTCGTGGGGGTGAAGCACACCAGAAGCACCAGTTCCCAAGTCCAGGGACGGTGAGGTAGAGACTTGCTGAGCCGGCAAGGACATGGCCAGCGCACTCCTCATGGCCTCAAAAGCAGGACCTCCAGACTCTACGGAGGACACTGGCTGAGAGACCATGACGGTACCGGGAATCTCTGCAGCCAATGCTCCGAGGGGAAGACTAGGCACCGAAGCTACCAGTTCCAAAGTGTTCCCCTCGGCCAAAACCGAGGAAGTCCCGGTACAGAACCCTGACGCTGAGGACAGGGTAGGAATGATGGTCGGAACCGAGAGGCTCAGAGGGAGTCTCGGTTCCGACTGGACGACTCCGCTCCGCTCTACCATCACCGACTCCAACGGCTCCGAGGAGGTCAGAGGAGGAATCGGATGTGTCGAAGTGGGGACTGGCTCCGGAGCCGAGTGGGCTGGAGCCGAGACCATTTTTGCAAAAACCGGGTCTGGAAAAGCCTCTGGATAACTCTGTCCAAATCTGAATCAGACAATCTGGAGGATTTAGAGGATATAGATGGGGCCTGAGATGACTTCTCTCAAAGCTCCGATAGTCCAGGGGACTGGCTCCGAAATGGCTCCAACAGTATCGGCACTGGATCCGGAGCTGTATGTATAAGTATCGGCGCCGACGGGGACTTCAGGGCCGAGGGGGGAGAGTCTGAGCTGCACACCTCCAACGGCTCTGAAACCAAAGGAGCAGAAGCAGATGATTCGCCTCTCGCTCCTCCCACCTGCGGCTCCGACACCAATGGAGTCGAGGAAAGAGGTATCGAGGCAGACCCTTCCACCCGAGTCTCCGAAGCCACTGGAGCCGAGGAAGAAGAGGTCGACCTATGCTTCTTGGAAGTCGGTTCCGACGGACTGGTCGGAGCCGACAACCTTTTCTTTTAGAAGCTGGAGAGGAGGGAGCAGCCAAAGCTTCCTCAAAGGAGGGCTTAATAAGGCCCTTAAGGATCAATTTATTTTTACGTTCTTGAAGGACCCTAGAGGAAAAAGCATGACAAACACTACATGTTTCCTGCAGATGTTTCGGTCTCAAACAATATACACAAACAGCATGGCTATCCGTAATAGACATTTTGTAGTTGCACTTGGCGCACTTTTTAAAACCAGACTTTTGCTCCTTAGACATCGTATCACACCACTAACTTTTTACCACACAAAAAACAACCACCTTAAAGTAGGGCTCGAGCCCTTGAGTCAAAAACGGGACTGGCCCGAGTTACAGAACACCAAACGGACAGAAGCCCTCTAACTAAAAACGGGCTTACCCGATAAGCAGGAAGTACAGTAGGAGGATAACACAACTACAAAGAAGCAAAAACAAATCACCACATTAACTCACAAATAAGGGCAAAGGCCCTCTAACTTAAACAGGCCTTGCCTGGTAAATAAATAAAATTTCAATCACACTGAAAAAGGTTAACACACACACGTAAATCTGTTAAAACAGCTGTTTGTTAAATTAGTGAAGAAACCCCTAGGTCAAAAGACCAAAAGGTAACAATAAATCACTTAGCTCCAGCCAAGTCGAGACCACGTCTAGCTTGAAAAGCGGAAAACGAGATCTGGGGAAGCAGGCGTGGTGCATTCTGGGATAAGGGGTAGCCCAGCCAATTAGAGACTTCGTTCTATTATATAGTGGCCGAGTCAGAGCCGATGGATCGGCTCCGAACCCATCAGTTATGAATGTAGGCGAGATAGGATCCCATTACATCTATCTGTTAGCAAAGAAAAGTGGAGATTTAGACTCTATGGAAGGGAAAAGGAGCTGCTTGGGTGGTGGGACAAAGTCCCTTAAACAGTCATTCTGACTTGGACTGTCCTTAGTTTTGGAAAGTTGCTGCATTATTTTTGGAATCCCCTTACCATTTCCTCTTAAATGTCTGTTTACCTGATTGTTGAGACTTTTTTTTTTTTTTTTACCAAAATTGGATGAAGGGTTAGAGAATCCCTTAGAAAATTTGAAAAAAAAGGAAGGCTGAAAAATCTTACAGATACCTTGTATCAGGTTACCTCTCTTCTCACACTTCTGCACCAGAGGGGCCAAAAACTAAATCTCTATCCAAAGACAAACTGAAAAGCTCAGTTTTAACATCATCTGGGAGGTGCTGAGAATGCAGCCAGCTAAACCTCCTCAACATAGTACCAGTTGCCAAAGCCCTTGATGTATTAACTAATCTTATACACACTGTAAACAATGAGTAGTGACTTGAACAATAGAAGAAACTAAATTATTTAAAGCAGATTTTTTCCTCACAAAAACAAAATGCAGAGAAACCATTCCTTACACTTACACAATTAGTCAGACTAAACCTTAACATATGAACATGACAGCTCAAAATTCTGAAAATCAAAGTTGCAGAAGCATACACATTTCCCCCATACTTATCAATACTCTTCCCATCCTTATTAGAAAGAGATTAAATAGGTTCATAGGTAGGTACTAGGCTATTGGCCCTAGGGCCTATATAAGCCTAGCCAAAAAGGTACCCTGGCTTTCACCACCCAAGAAAATTACTTTCCTGTGCCCCTGATGAGCAGAGCCACAGAGGTGATCCCCGGGGTGAATTTCCTATTTCCCATCTAATCATCAAGATTTTTCTTGAAGAGTGCTCATGAGGAGCTTTGTTTGATATAGAGAGGTAGTTTGTTCCGGAGTATTGGAAGTCTCTGGGACAGGAATCTATCCCTCCAGCATGTTCTGTTTATTGTGGTGTGAAGGTTTAGGTCCCTAGAGCATGCAGCTCGGAGGGATTGGGATTTCTTTAAGTGGAGCGTGTCCAACAGCTCTTGGTTTAACATAGCTTTGTATGTTAGGCAGAGATCACTTCTGAGTAGGCGATATGCGACGGAGTAAAGCTGGAGTTTTTTGAGATGGTCTGCGTAGGGCTGTTTGAGGCCAGTAATCCTCTTCTTGTGGTATTTCTGCAGCCTTTCCAATTATTGTAGATGTTTTGTGAGGTAAATACCGAAAGGGGTGTTGTACTTTCATAATGGGTCTAATGAGTGACGAGTAGAGGGGAACAATGACCTCTTTTTTCCTGGATGAGAAACATTTTGTAATGAGGTGTGCCACGTAGAAGGATTTTCTGACTACTGTGGTGATGTGATTATCAAAGGAGAGACTACTGTCCAACTGTGTCCCAAGGTCTCTTATCACACTTTCGGTGTTAAGTAGATTAACACCTATATGATAGCTCATGGGTACAGAGTTTTTACCAAAGGGGATGACAGTGCACTTTTTGGCATTGAGCTTGAGGTAATGGCTTTGACACCAGGCATCTGTCTCAGTGAGGCCCTTTAGTGGGATGTCTACATCATTAGGAGTTTTAATTATGGCTCCTAGTTTGCAGTCATCTGTGAACTTTGTTAGCCAAAGACCTTCTGTGTTAACCTGTACTTCAGAAAAGTAGATACCAAACAGGAGAGGACCCAGGACTGAACCTTGTGGTACTCCACTTGTCACTGGTCTGAAGTCGGATTTGGAGTCTGCTACTTTCACAATGTGGGTTCTGTCAGTGAGCCAGTTGGCAACCCATCTTGTGACATAGGGATTTATACCTAGTTTAGTGAGTTTATCTATAATTCCAGAGTGAGGTATGGTGGCAAAAGCCTTGGCGAGATCTAGATAGGCTATGTGAACCACCTTACCCTCGTCTACGACTTTGGTGACTGCTTTAAAGAAGTCTATCAGGTTTAGGAGACATGATCTGCCTTTTACAAACCTGAACTGGGTGGGGTCCAGAGTTTGGAGGAATGTTTAACAGTAGTAGGATTAACAAAAGCTGTAACTGTTGGGTCAGGTTTGGAAAGAGTGTATAAAAAGTTAAAAAATTGAGGCGCACGCACACACACACACACACACACACACACACACACACACACACACACACACACACACACACACACACACACACACACGCACACATATCCTCCAAAGCTGACAGAACTGGATGAATGTATGAAGGTTATGGAAAATCCTTCTGTAATAGCTCAAAGTATTTTCTGAGGGATTGAGAAACCTCAGTGTTCTCCCACTGAAAATATTGTGACATTCTGGAAATAGTCTCAGAGAAAGATAAAACCCCCACAGGAAGAATCAGAAACTAAGCACTCCTCTGAATCTGAATCTAAAATCTGAGGAGAAATCCCAATATCTGTCACTTCATCTCCCTGCCCAGATTCAGAATCATAAATCTCTTCAGGAAAAGGGGTATCCCTTTTTCTTTAACCAAAAACTATTTTTTAATAATGATCAGTAGCATGAATTAAACCCTGAGCCAGATCCAGCAAATTAGTCCTGTCCAATGACATTTGAGAAGGAGTAGATAAATGCTTAGTTTTCTGTTTCATTTTGACAGGAAAAATGAGACCAAGCATTGTTATTATTGGCTGAAACAGCTTCCTTAGGGATGGGCACAACATTCTGACAAAACAGTAAAACCTTCCAGGACAGATGAAAGTGGGACTCCATTGTCCACTGAATGGAGTCCAACAACTGTGGAGGATGTGGCTAACCCCAATCTATAGAGGCTGCAGGAGCTATACCAGAGGGAGCCAGGGTAAAAGGTGAGTGGTCTGAGGCACACCTAATGGCCAGAGCAAAGCCACCGACCTGCATTTGAAGCAAACTGCTAGCCTGCTGTGGTGGCAAAGGTTGTTTGCTTAACTTTTTTCTTTTTATGGCTGGAAAAAGGATCAGCCATAGGACTGAAAGTTTGCTCCAAGGTCAAGCCAAAATGGTACATCTTTCCTGGGGGAAACAAGCAGCTAAAGCTGTTAAAAATGTAATGTCTTTAGAATTCATCTTTTTCACAGAAAAACACAGTAAAAAGCACTGTAAAACATTTTGCCAGCCACAAAAAGAAAAATAAACATAATTTCTCCACAGAAAAAAATGGTTTAAATACTTTAAACAATAAACTAACAAGAAAAAAAGAATGCTCCAGTTTAAAAGTTCAACAGTCTCGTAACAGTCCATCAAAACACAAACTACGAGCTTTAAAATAACTTCCCTGAACAGGAAAGTGTTAACACATGTTTTTTTTTTAAAAAGGAATTTTTTTATCCCAAAGGGAACTTACCTGCTCAGGAAAGGAACAACACAAGTCAACTGTCAATCCTTGAAAGACTCAGAGGAGGGTATTTTTTGGCAGCAGAAAAGCTCTAAATGGCTTTGTGCCAAAACCTGTCTTTTTATTCAGCTCATCTCAAACTGACTAATGGTTTTGCCACATGGAAGGTACCCTGAAGCTTTGGAAGTTGACTGGCTGTTATATCATTGCAGGATATAAGCCATATAGCATAGGCTACTGCAGCAGTGATCAATGTGAAGAACGTCTAATAGTTTAAACCAGATAAATAAAATCTTAAGAAACCATTAAAATGTATGAGTATTCAAATGCAATAATAGATATCTTTTAAGTCTATCTTCACCATGAAAGCTAGTGTGTGGTTAAAAGGTAACAGGGTCTTCAGGAATAACATTTTGAACTTTGGGACCCTGATTAAGAGATTGAGAAAGGAGGGATCTAGCACTTGTCCCCAAGTTCCTTCTTTCTTTTTCACTAGAAAAATCCTTAAATAAAACATTTTTGCCATAAGGCAGATAGACACTCTTTGCATGACACCCTGTGAAAGTATTTGACCCAGAGCTTGCAAAAACAGGGATATTTGGTTTACTGGGCAAGGAGGAATTCCTTGAAAAGTAACTGGGAGGGAACTGACTTGGAAACACCCCTTAGGTCAAGGATATAAACCTGGCTTGTGTATCTGTATACTCAGTCTACTAAGCAGCACTCATCTGCCAATAAAGAACTTGAAGAACGAGAACTTGTGTGTTTTTATCTCACCATTCTGAGCATTAAAATGTCTTTTATTGCAGCCGGACCATCCAAAGAAAAAATCCTTGAATATTCCAGAGAAACATCAAGAAGGACCTCCAAAGGAACATCCAGAGCCAAGAGAGAAACCTTTGACAGCCAGGATTCACCCAAGCTCCTACAGCAAAATGCATAGCGAGTAGATACACAGTTTTGTAACCCTGTTGAATGATTTTCAGAGTCAATTTGTCTGATACAATCCGGTGCCAAAGGGGAAGCTGCAAACTGAGAGAAATAAAATAAAATGCGTACTGTTCAGTGGTATATTACAGGCTTTATACACTTTTACTGAGTTAATGAGATATTAAGATGTCATTGTTTGTTAAGCACATGCATGGAGTACTTCATCAGAAATTGTAACTGTTTAGGCTATTTTATGGGTGTGTAAAAACATCTGTAGATAAACTTTTCTGATAGAAAGATAATCTAGCATTTCTGCAAGCAGCACAGGGCAGTTATACCTCTCAACTTTTTAGTGTAAGAAATCTTGACAAAGCCTAAAATAATGGGGGGACAAAGGTCACAGCCAGACACAACAAGCCAAACAGGAAAAAAATCAACACTAGACTAGTTTCTAACAAACAGGCATGATAAAATGTTATCTTCTTGAAACTTACCAGATACATTTAGTAATCTTCTACCAATCTTTGCCCTTAGATACACAACTCAACTCAAGAAATACAATTTTAAAGAAGTATGAAATCTAAAAAACTTAATAAGGAAACGTCTTACTTATAAAAACTGGAATACTCTCAAAACCATTCTCTTAGATGATGCAGTCCACCAATTTAATACTACCTTCCTTAATGTTATAAATACACAACTGGTACCAATACTCAGAAAGAGAGCCAATCAAAACATTGCCCACACTATTGGCAACAACCAAAAAATTAAATGAGGATAAGGATAAGGCATGGAAAACATGGCAACTTAATAAAAATGCAGGAAAATCTACAACATTTCAGACACCTTCAAAATAAAACCAAAATGAAAGTTAAAAATGATAAATGAAACCATTATTTTGACTTACAACACAATCAACAAAAAATCCTTTTACTTTCCGGAGTGCCATCAATAAACTTTTACCCCAGGAAGAACAGAGCACCCAGTCTACACCCTGACATACACCCAGACAATATTGCTTCATTATTTAACTCCCACTTCGACACCATAAAATGGATTCCTATCAGCAGACCGAAGACGTATGTTTTCAAATATGTCTTGGTTGAACTGACAAAACCAAAACTGCAAAATATCAAAGTGGCATGTAAGCGAATTCTTTCCCTGGGAAAGAATTTGCTTGGCCACTTCGGTACTTTGCCATTTTCAGCACTGTAGTGCGGTCTCGGAGTTTGGTATATTTAAGTAGGGGGGGGTGACACAGCTCCCCACGTTGGGGGGTGTGGGAGGCAAAGCCCCCCACTTAATCTCATGTTTTAATGTGCTTTCTTTTTTTTTTCCTGTTGGAACAGCGATTTTTTTTTCCCTTGGAAAAAAATCGCTGTTCTGACAGTTCGGTTATGTAAGCTTTCGCTTACATGGGGTTGATTAATCACCATTCGCTTACCTAAGTGTTCGGTGATCTAATATAGAACCCATAAAATCACTAAATAACACAGACACTAACCATTTACCCCTGCTTAACTTCTAAGGTGGTGTCAACTATAACACTTTCTCCAACAATACTCTCCCAATCTTTATCATTAACAAGCACCTCCTAAAACTAAAACCTACCACCCTAGCTTAGCTGCAGATACCCTACTCTCTGAATTCCTGAGAATCGCAAATGTTACTGCTTACCCCATCTCAGTATACTTTAACAGATCCATTTGACAGTCTCACATCACCTCCTTATAAAAGGGATCATTAATCCTATCCCTGCACAAAGGAAACAACTGGTCTTTCCATCTAAAGACACATATCCATACTTTCCCCTCTTGTCAAAAATCTTAGAAAAAATGCATCCATTCTCAACCATATTCTTATAAATATATTCCTGTCCTCCACTCAGCAAGGGTTTAGACCAAATCACAGTACCACTACTGCACCAATAGACTTCTCTAACAGCACTAATCATAGCCACAATACAAGTAATACTGTATCTGTGCTTTTCCTGTACTTATCTAAAGCCTTTGACACTGTCTCTCATAATAAACTGCTCCATTAGCCAGCCTACCTTGATCTGTCCTACTCTATTATCTCTTGGTTCTTCAGCTCCCAAGCTGCTAATGCCAACCTAGCTTCTCTACCTTTTTACCAGTCTCTGCCAGTGTTCCCCAGGCCTCCATACCAGGACCACCCCTATTTCATATATTTATCAATAATTTATGTAATGCCTCAAAACGTGACAAACTGCTCCAGTACACCAGTGATGCAACCCTTATCTGCTCTGCCCCAAATCCCATTTTTCTCCAATAAAATCACATGAGTCATTCTCCTCCATAGAACACTGGCTAGCAAAATCAGACCTAATGTAAACCCCCCAAAAAGACAAAACTTTTCCTTTATAGTCCTAAGTCTGATATCAAATGTAAAGTTAACTTTCAAATCACCTCTGCAAATAACACAAATACAGAGGTAATCTCCAGTACAATATTACTAGGGATTATAGTAAATGACACCATGACATTCCATCTCCACATCCAACAAGCAGTCAAAAACCCACATCAGAAGCTAAGTCTGCTACATAGAGTCAAACAATACCTTACCAAAAGCAGCTAGATAAAATTAGCATTCAACTACATGGTGGCTATACTTCTGTATGTCTCTACTATTTTCACCAACCTCCAGTTCACCATGACAACTAAACTAGAACAATAGTACAATAAAAGAGCCAAATTTGCTTCCAACAAGCCATACTTCACATGTCACAGCACTACTCTCACGCACCTAAACTGGTTTGAGCTACCTCTCCTCACTTACTCTCAACTTCAGTTTGCACAAAGATTAGTCTTTCACCCTGAAAAATGCTCCAAACAAGTGGTATTCTACAACTCCCCTCCACAAACAGTGCACTCTGCTCTACTGACAAACATCTCCTCTCAATTCACAAAGCATTAATCTAGCTATTTGTGCTGTAAGCTGGTTCCATAGCTATTTATAAGACATGTGACATACTATTAGATGAGTATATAAGTGAGGAGTCATCCACTTATTAGATAGGACAGGCTTGTCAGGAGGTGGTATAGATGTTATTGATAAAGATACTGAAAAGGAGGGGTCCAAATGTGGAACCTTGTGGTACTTCAGTGGTGTTAGGGAGGTAAGGGGATAGACAGCCTTGCTATTTTACTGCCTGGTGTCTATCAGATAAATAGCTATGGAATCAATTTACAGCACAAGTAGAGAGAGTAATGCTAAATAGTTGCTGCAAAAGTTTTGAGTGAGAGACCATGTCAAAAGCTTTAGACAGGTTGATGAACAGTGCAAAGACTAGCTTGCCAGTGTTTCTTGCTCAGTTTACAGTGTCCATGAAGGCTAGAAGGGCAGACGTTATACTATGACCAGGCCAGAAACCATGCTGAGTAGGGGTTAACAGTTGATTTTGAAGATATGTTGGAGCAGCTGGGTGCAGATGCATTTTTCTAGTAGGTTAGAGGCGGGTAGTATTGCTATTGGGTGGAAGTCAGTAACTTTAATTGAGCTTCCACTCTGAGGAGAGAGATGATATGAGTCTGTTTCCACATCGAGTGATCGTGGGGTTTGAGTATGGATCTATTGATAAGGATACTAATTGGATTGGCTAGGGAATGTGCAGCTAGATTAAGATATTCTGGGGGAAGGCCACCGCAGGGGAAGGCAGTTTAAGTTTAAAAATAAATTTTTTATCATGGAAGTGGGATTTTTGTGAATTAAGGAGGAATCAATGAGGTAGCTTTGGATGAGTTAGAAGAAGTAGTGTCGGGAATTCGGTTGAGTGGAAACTGTTTAGGATCAGTTGTGATAGAGATGATGTATGGAGAGACTGTAGTAGTTTGGGATGAGGAGGGTGAATGAAGATGCTGGATTAATAGTAAGGAAGAGATGTAATCTAAAAGGTAAGTATTGAATAAGTTTGCAGTTTTTTGGGGTGAGTTGTTAGGAGAGGGATTAGGATCTTTTTTTGCTAAGAGGATTCAGTAGAATGTTGACAAAAGACCGACTTTTTTTTTTTTTTGGGTTGTCCTTATGGTTAGTTTGAAGGTGATTAATATTTTTTGTTGCTGCTTACTCATTTTTGACAAATTTATGACGTTACCTAAAGGTTAGAAGATGTTCTGTTGTTTTATTTTCTATCATGGTTTCCAGGCTACATCCCTATCCTTTATAAGGTTTTTGGTTTGTTTAGAAAGCCAAGGAACATGATTTAATTTGACTCTTTTTGTACTCAGTGGGGCTAGATGATTAAATATGTTCTGAAATACTGTGCTGAAATGGTTGATGGCTTCATATTGGGGTAGGGTTTTTGGGTCTATATCAGATTATCGAAGTTTTAATACTTTGAATCACTAAAGATCGAACTTTAGTGATCGAAGTCTTAAAACTTTGAATTGCTATAAAAATATTTTTAAAACAAAAAAAAGTAAAACCTAAAGGCTGTAAGCAGGGGAGCAAGCCCCCATGCACCCCCACACCCCCCGCTACTTAAATATACCAACTCCAAGATCGCATTTTAGTGCGATACCATGCAGAAATGGAAGATTTCCATTTCCTACACTGTAGTGCAATCTCGGAGTTGGTATATTTAAAGAGCAGGGGGTGTGGGGATGCAGGGCGGCTTGCCCCCCTGCTTACACCCATTTGTTTTTTCTTGTTTTACAAATATTTTTACAGCAATTCGAAGTTTTAAGACTTTGATCATTAAAGTTCAATCTTTAGTGATTCGAAGTATTAAAACTTCAACAATCTGATATAGACCCGGGGTTTTAATATAGACCAGTCCAAAGCCAGTAATGTGTCAGTGAAAGACTGTAGGTTGAACTTACAAAGGCTGCATGACTTTAGTTCATGCTTTTTAGTCTGGTAAGTATGCTTTCTTTGGATGTGAACAGGGAAATGGTCACTTAGTATCATAGGAGGCTACTAGGCTAATGGCACTGAGGCCCTTACAAGCCTAACCAAGAGTTTATCTCCAAAAAAGAAACCTCAGTCAGCACCTGTCGCCCCTATCAACGAGGGAGACAGGTGGAACCCCTAGGACAAATGTGTGGTTTCCCATCCTCTCATCAAGGATGTGCTTGAATAGGGTCAGTGAGGTACTCTGTTTGACATATATGGGAAGTCTATTCCAGAGATGGGGCAGCCTCTGGGAGACAAACCTGTCTCTCCAGCAGGTTTTGTTGATGTTGCATATTAGATTTAGGCCTTTTGAGTAGGTAATATGTTAGGAGTTAGACTTATGGATATGGAGTATCTCTTGTAGAGCAGGATCCAATATTACCTTGTAGGTGAGACACAGATCACCTCTGAGCAATCTTTACGATACAGAGTAGAGTGATAGTGATTTAACCCTGTCTGCATAAGACATCCATGGAGGCCATGGATTCTCTTTGTGAGGTATTTCTGTGGCCTTTCCAGTTGGTGCAGGTGTTTGGAGAAGTACATACCAAATGGGGCATTATACTCAATTGTTGGCCTAATGAGGAAGACGTACAGAGAGGTAATCCCTTTAAGATGAACCAAGTAAAAGGCTTTACTGACCACTGCCACTGCATCAAGGTCGAATGTGAGATTGTTGTCAACCTGAGTTCCCAGGTCTCTCATTACAGGTTGTGTGCTTAGGGGTTGCCACTGATGTGGTAATCGGTAGGGGCCATGTCTTTGCCAAATGTTATGATAATATATTGTTTTGCATTGCTATGCCCATGTACCAACACTGATTAAGTTATAAACTAAAAGCATATTCTGCAATTATCATAACTTGTAACTACATCACCAAGCTCTGCTTCCAATCTGATGTCTCTTACTTTTAAATGTCTGCCCAAGAGAATTGTGAGTCCCTACTAGGGAACACTACTAACCCATTGTATATAATCACTTTGTTTTTATAATTGTTTGGTAACTTCTGTGTAATCTATGTAAGTTTTCCTATGTGGAGCTTTTCTCCCCGGGCCTCCACTGAAAATGGACATGTATCCAGTCGGACTATCCCGGTAAACAAATGTAAAATAAATAAAATAAATAATAAATTTAACTTAAGGGCATGACTTTGGCATCAGTCATTTGTTGCTGTGAGATGCTCTTGCAGTATGTTAACATCATTTGAGGAGTCAATGACAGCGCCCAACTTACAGTCATCTGCAAACTTGGTCAGCCATAGGCCTTTTTTCTTTGCCTGGACTTCTGAGAAGTAGATGCCAAACAATAGAGGTCCCAGGGCAGATCCCTGGAGAACAGCACTAATGACAAATCTGCTGTTGGAGGTGGAGGCATCTATTTTCACCTTGTGGGTCCTATCGGTGAGCCACCCACCTGATGAGATAGGGATTTACGCCAAGTTGTGTTAGCTTTTTGATGATGCCCAAGTGGGGGGTTGTGTCAAAGGCCTTGGCCAAGTCAAGGTAAGCTGTATGTACTGACTTTCCCTCATCCAGGGCCTTGGCGACATTGTCAAAGAAGTCAGTTAGGTTCAACAGGCAAGATCTGCCCTTGATGAATCCGAACTTGGTGGGGGTCAAGTGAAACAGAACATATGCAAAAAAGTATACTTATATCAGCTTTGTATGTCCAGATGGTTGTAGAATCAGTCACAGTCAGATAAACAGATCTGCTACTGAGCCGAAATACACTGAAATGTAACCATACCAGTAGTAAAAAACAAAAGATAGAGCCCCAGGCAATCAGATGAATACATAACTTCACTGAATGTAAAACAACCCCCACTAGTCATAGGATCATAGGAAGATATGCGGCTGTTGGCCCTGAGGCCCTTACAAGCCTAGCCAAGAATTTAGCCCATGTTCCAACAAGTCAGCAACCTATTCCACTGTCCAGCAGGGACACAGGTGGAATCTCAGGGGTGTATTTTCTGTTCCCCATCCAGATATCCAGGTTGTGCTTAAAAAGGTTTAATGAGGTAATCTGCTTTATGTGGAGAGGGAGTCTATTCCACAAAAGGGGGAGTTTCTAGGGTACAAATCTGTCCTGCCAATAAGTCCTATTGATGTCACAGACAAGGTTGAGGTCGGGCATGCAGGTTACTCGAGTGGAGCTTGACTTGTGGATATACAGCAGTCCCATCAGGGCAGGGTCTGAGATTGATTTGTATGGCAGACAGAGGTCACCTCTGAGGAGTCTGTAAGAGACTGAGTAGAGGGACAGGGCTTTTAGCCTATCTCTATACGGTAAATGTTTGAGGCCCTGGATTCTCCAGGTGAGGAACCTCTGTGGTCTCTCCAGCTGCTGCATGTGCTTTGTGAGGTACATGCCAAAAAATGCACTGTACTCAATAATGGGTCTTATAAGGGAAGAATACAGTGATATTATAACCACCTTGTCCCTGGATGAGATACCCTTACTAAT
Source organism: Protopterus annectens (assembly GCF_019279795.1). NCBI lineage: Eukaryota > Metazoa > Chordata > Ceratodontiformes > Protopteridae > Protopterus > Protopterus annectens. The sequence goes on along the minus strand of NC_056750.1, from coordinate 213,786,769 downwards.
GAGGTGCACCATGTAGAAAGCTTTCCATACAACGGAGGCAATGTGATGGTCAAAAGTCAGTTTATCAACCTGGGTGCCTAAGTCCCTCATGAATGATTGTGTGCTTAGTACCTTATTATCAATGTGATAATTTGTGGGGACATCACTCTCCCCAAAAGGGATGATGATGCATTTTTTGGCATTCAGTTTGAGGCCATGTTTCTGGCACCAGTCATTTGTTTGGGTGAGACCCTCTAGAGGATATCCACTTCACTTGGGGAATTGATGACATCACCCAGCTTGCAGTCATCTGCAAATTTGGTCAGCCATATCCCACTAGATTTGGCCGGCACCTTTGCAAAGTATATCCCAAACAGCAGATACCTAAAGACCGATCCCTGGGGTACACCGCTTGTTACGGGTCTACTACTTGAGGTGGCTTCCCCTATTTTGACTAGGTAGATTCTATCAATGAACCAGTTTGCTACCCATCTGGTAACATGGACTGATGCCTAGTTGACAGAGTTTATCTATTATACCTTAGTGGGGAATAGTATCAAAGACTTTGGCCAGGTCAAGGTAGGCGGTGTGTACCATCTTCCCCTCATCTATTGTCTCAGCTAGTGCTGCAGTTTGTTTCTCAGGGCTAGTGCTGAACTAGCCTGAGAAACAAACTGGAGAGACAGACAGAGAGAGAGAGAGAGAGAGAGAGAGAGAGACCACTAATATTCAATCAATATTTAATGAAACAAATAAATAAATGCAGTACAGTTTTGTTAACTATCACTGAAACAGAACAAGTGCAAAAAAGTATACTTATATCAGCTTTGTATGTCCAGATGGTTGTAGAATCAGTCACAGCCAGCTAAACAGCTCTACTACTGAGCACAAATACTAAAGTGTACTAACAAAGTTATATTTACCATGATCATATGCCAATATATATCTAACAATGGTATCTTTGTTGTGCTTGTTGTTATACCCGGTTGGGGATTTTATGAACTGTGTAAAACCACACATGTTTATTCTGGAGGACATGTACTCAGAGGATAGGGTTAGCCAGTCAATGTTGACATTGCCCAGAAAGATGGTTTCATTATGGATTGTTCTAGTTGTTCAGAGGAGAATGCCTTCTAGTATGGGTATATTCTTGCTTGGGGGTATATATGGTTAAATAATGGATATGCTCTTATTCCTATTCAGGTTTAGGAAGGTAATAAGTGCTTAGGATTGGCTTGGTAAATTGAGACGGTGTAGAAGTTAGAGTAAAACACAGCTATGCTGTCAGCTCTCTGTCTCTCTCTTTTAAACCTATCTAACCTAATTATTGTGCAGTTCCAGGGAATAATTTCAGTGTCACTAATATTTGGTTTAAGTCAGATTTCTGTGATGGCTTAGATGTCAAGGGTGCACTGAGATATCCATGCATGCAGTTTAATTATTTTATTACAAATACTATGCAGATTTGCTGTGATGAGGTTAAGGTCTTTTTATGGAGTGTTAATATTCAGGGGAATGTATCAATCTGAGTGAGGTTTGGAGTGAGGACTGACAGAACAGAGATGGAAAGACTGTGATGATGATGATGATGGGAGGTAAGCAGAGTGTTTAAAGCGGTGATGGAGATAGATGTGGGTGGCAGAGGAGGTCCAGCAAGATTTTAGAGGCTTGCAGTCTATGGGTGGAAACAGGTTTGATTTTTAATACAGCATATTTGATTTTTTTGTAGATGGAAGTAGAAAGTGGAGTAATTCATGTCTAAGGAGAAGACTGGTGTTAAGGTTATAAAGAATGGGCGAGATATCATGGTAGAGCAGAAGTGAAGGTATAAATCATGACTAGTAGCGTGATGGATAGGCTTAGGAATTAAACAGATGTGGTAGGTTGTGGAGTTAGCTAGCATCAGTAGAAGGATGTAAAGCAAGATAGGAATCAGTATTGGGAAAGCTTAAAATTAGGATGATAAAGAAAGAAGTAAAAGTTTGACTAGAGAAAGCGAGTGCGTAAGATGTTGTAAAGGGAGGTTAAGTAGATGTATGGACTTTGTAGTATAGGACTGAGGAAGAATGTCAGGGAAAAGCTTAAATACATGTAGGGGTGAATCAGATAAACTAGAAAGTGGAAGGGCTGTTCTGAAAAGTAGGAGAGGTTGACTAGACAGTTATGGAGAGATTAGATTACAGTAATAGCAGGATGCAATTAGGAAGGTTTTGCTTTGGTTGATAATTAGTTCCTAATATCTAGTCAATTGGAAAAGTGGGTGGAGTTACGGAGAATATAAGTGTAGATGTAGTGGGGGTGCGTGGTATTGGGGGTAGGCAGTGGAGTACAGTGAACCCCAGCAAGCAAAGGTAAAGGCAGGAGGTTCCACTTGCTCAGAATGTTGTGGGACAGAAAATGATCATTGAACTGGCCCAAAAGGAAGTAAATGTTTGTAACTGTTAATGTTTACACTTTAACATATAACGTAAATTATAGAAAGCAGGGATTTAATAGGGAAAGTTTGCACACTTGTTAAGTAGAGTACTGGTAGCAGCAATAGTTAAGTAAATAAAAATAAAATGAGAAAAACAAATAACAGAAATGTTATAAGGGATGGTGTGACAGACTTCACTGCTGACTGGGAACTGTTATACATGGAAAATATGAAAGTGGTTCAATACCAAAAAAAAAACTGCTAGCTAATTAACCTGATGTTTAAAAAAATGTTTTTAGTAGCCACTTTATGCATAAAGGTTAGTTTTTTATAATTGTTAATCTGTTTGCATGGAGAACCAAGAATAGGTAATTGGAGATAAGGCATGCATTTCTGCAACCCTTCTTTTAGCACAGTCCTTCAAGTCAAACATTTTAAGTTGATGAAATTGGCTAGTTCAAATGGAGGTTTCCTTAACTTTTCCAGTATGAAATTAAAGTCCCAGGATTGGGCAGGCCTAACCAAGGAGGATCTGGAATGAAACATTAATTGTAAATAGGCTTTGCACATCTTGTGGGATGTTACAGACTGTGAAGAAAGCCAGAGTGAAAAGATGGAATGACTGCAAATACTCTTTAATGAAAGAATAACTTGCCCCTTCCGGGAAGAGATGAGACAAAAAAGCAAGTTGGAAACTGAAGCAGACTCTATGTCCTAACTCAATGTCCATATGAAAAACTTTTTGCATTTGCCTTTATATAATATTTGTGTCAAAGGTTTTTAAGAGGCAGACAGTAAGATGATAATTTCTTTGGGAAACACTGGATACCTGGTTATCACTGGAAGTGGAGAGTCAATGGTCAGATGGAGAGAATGAATGTCTCAGTGAAATGACCCAGATGGATGTGAAAGCAGATGAGGTGCTGCAGGAGAAGGGGTATTCTCTTTAGATAAGGCCACAACAAGTGGAACCATATCTTGGCATGGTCAGAATGGGGCTATGAGAATGACATTTGCTTTGCACATCTTGGTTTTCTGGATGCAACTAGTTATGACAGGAAAAGGGAGAAATGCATATAGGAGACCTGAGGACAACTGTGGGTGAAGGCATCTCTTGACGACCATCCCTCTTCAACAATGATGTTGAAAAACATCTTGGCATTTCATACTGAATGGTGAAATGAAGAAATGGCAACAGAGTCTTCCACATCATCAAAAATTTTCCATGCTGTTTTCATCTTGAAAGACCATTTGTGTGGGAGTAGAATTTGTCTGCGCAAACATGTTGGATGTCCCAGTATGTACACTACAACAAGAAAGTGATGGTACCTTAAGGCCCATTCCAATATCCTCATGGCTTCTCCGCTAAGAGGATAAGATTGTGTTCTGTCTTATTTATTTATGTAGTATACCACTACCATATTTTCTGAGTAGATGGCTATCACACCCTAAGGGAGAAAATCCTGAAACACCCACAGTGCTAGGAGGACTGGTCTCATCTCTAGTATGCTGATGTGCAATATAGCCTCTTCTTGAGTACACATACTGTGAACTGACCTACGCAAATAATGCCCCCCACCTCAAAATGGACATATCCATCATCACTGTGGCAGTAGTGGAAGGGTCAAATAAAGGGTGTGCCCAATGATAAATTCTGCTTGTTTGTCCACTAAGACAAACTTTCTGCATGCATTTGAAAGCCTGATTGTGTCTGTCATACACTGTAGGGCTTGTTTTCACTGAAATCTGAGTGTCCAATGAAGAATTCTCATGTTCAATCTGGTGAAAGGAACTGACTAAATGGATGCAGCTGTAAGTCCCAATACTTTTGAAACTGTAACTAAAGTAAGTCTTGGAGCATCAGAGAGAATTTTTACTTGATTCACAATGGAAGAAATCCTGTTAGGGTGTAACTTCACATTTTGAGAGAATGTGTTCAACTGTCAGACAATGAAAACTATAGAATGTATTTACAGTAGCTGAGATCTTGGCAAACTGATCGAAATCCCCAGACAGATGGAATAAATACTGTATTGTCAAATGTACTGTTTCTACAGTACAAGCCACTATGACCCAGTCATCCAGGTAAGGAAAAATCCTTACTCCTAGAAGTCACATGTGGGCCATGACTGGGGCCGTGCAACTGGTAAACAATTAGTGGGCTATGGTTAGTACAAATGTCAGATCTTTGAAATAATAATGACTGGCTTCCACCTGGAAGTGCAGGAACTTTCTTGATGCTTTGGTTGTTTTGATGTGTAGGCATTCACCTTGGATGTCCAAAGAGCACACCCAATCACCTGCATGCATGCATGGCTGGAAACTCTGTACAGTAACCATCCGGAATAACTCCTTCTTCATATAGTGGTTCAGGTGACTAAGTGGAAATTACGTTTGAAGTCCTATGTTTTATTGAGCCCCAAGAATAATCTAGAGTAAAACTAGGACCCTCTTTGAACTTATGGGACCTCTTGGTTGCCTCTTTTCTATAAAGAGAATTCTTGCTTCCTGTGTTGCTACCCTCTTCCAACAGGGAGGAACTGTTAGAGGGTGTGAGAGCAGGCTTTTGGGCATCTCCAAAAAAGGAAAAGAGTAGCCTCTGGATATGATCTCCCTTATCTACCTGTCCAATGTAATAGCCGACCATACCTTTGGGTAAAGGGAAAGATGTCTTTCAATTGTCTCCACAGTGGGATAGTCCAGCAACCTTTCAGGACTCGTATTGATGGGGGCCTTGGAAAACACTCACTTATTAGATGTAGTGCAACCTGTAATAAAGCCCATCTGATCAGGATGAATTAAACATGCTGAACAGCTCTCTTAGCCAATAGGTGAAAATCTTATAGCTGTGATTTATTTCTTAAATCTGACCCATACATTTGTGAGGTACATGCCAAAAGAGGCACTGTACTCAATAATGGGTCTTATAAGGGAAGAATACAGTGATATTATAACCACCTTGTCCCTGGATGAGATACCCTTACTAATGATGTGTGCCATGTAGAAAGCTTTCCATACAACGGAGGCAATGTGGTGGTCAAAAGTCAGTTTATCAACCTGGGTGCCTAAGTCCCTCATGACTGATTGTGTGCTGACTGGTACACCTATATACTGGAATTTTGGGGGATAATATGGTACCTAAACTTATCTTTACCTTAGAACCTCTATGTAACGACTGAATTATTGCAATCAAGGATTCTGGGAAACATATCTTTTGTAAAACCAAAAATGAAAACACTCGTCTGACTCTGTCAAAAAATTCTGTGCATTCAGGATAGCAAGGAGCATGTTTTTATGTTGCCTAACTACATAATCAATCATCAGAGTAGTAGAGAAGTCTTCATCATATTTTCAGTAGTAGTGTGGCCTATATTAATGCCTATTTAATCCAGACAAATTAAAAGTGGAAAGAACTGAACAACTCCCTTAGCCAATATTGAGGTAAAAAGTTTAGAGTTGTGGTTTAAAACAGAAACTGGATGATAGGAACTGTCAAATAAAGAATCCTTACCCACCTTTGGAATGACTACTTTTGATTGTATCCAAGTATCTGAAACCTTATTTTCCAACAAAATATAACTGGCAAGCTCTGTAGATGATTCCAGAAAGAAATTCTGTTCCAGCTGGAAAATTTCCAGAGGAAGAACATCAGGCCCTCTTGTATTTCTTTTGGCAGCGCCTCCCAGACTCTGGCTAACCTCTTCAGCAGTGACAGGGCACAACAAATTCTCAGCCTGATCAGTAGTCAGCACTGGAAGAGAAAAATAAGTAGTGTGTGGCTTTACTATGTGGAATGTCTTGTTGGACATCGGTTTCATATAAGTCTGCATAGTAAGAAGCAAAAAAAAAAAAAACTGAGCTGTCTCATTGGGGAATGTAACAGCTGAGCCTGTATGTAAGTGGTTTTCACAGTCTATCTGCAGCACTTCTTAATCCCTTACTTATCTCTAATTTAACATCTTTTGGCGCACCATGAATTCTCACTAGTTCATAATAAGCCAAGCCCTTGACTATTTTTTCACCCAGCTTTGATCACCAATACAATCCTTAGTCTATGTTCATCTTAGTTGAAATATAATCCTAACTTCAGAATTGAACCCCTCCTCATCTGCCCTGTAGATGATTTGTATTAAATCTTGCAACCTTTCTCCTTTACACTAATAAAGATTTACTCTACAAAGTCTTGGTGAGACGCTAATGTTAATTTCTCTTATTGTAGGGTTTTGCCAGAAATTGACTGTGTAAACTTAAAAAAGCAGGTGATGATGTTGATGTAATCAAAAAAGTCCTGTATCTTATCATGATGGTTAATCCAAAAATTACAGATATCCAGATATCTACTGTAAAAGGATCAACAGTTAGTAAACTTAGAATTTAGAATATATTTCTTCTCCTACAGCCCCATAACAATATTGGCAAAAATGGGGGCTCAAGATGAACCCATAGCTACTCCTTTCTGTCTAAAAATCATACCATTGAGATAAATAAAATTATCTGTCAGAATCATGTCCCAACAAATTCACAATAACTTTAATTTCTCTCCCACTCAACTCAGCATTTTCAATAAAAAACTCAAACAACTACTCTAGCCCCTGTTGATGTGGTATAACTGAAAATAAGTCTTTGATGTTTGTTGTCAAAAGTAAAAGCCATTCATTCTATGTCTTGAAATTAATGATAAAAAAAATCAAAAAGAATTCTTATCTAAATATTCAGCCCATGAATGGTCCCTTTGAGTTAATATAAAAAAAAAAACTAGCCAAGGGGAATGTCTTAGGAGTCCTTAGCATCAACTATAGGTCTTAAAGGTGGGTCCAATATATTTATTGGGTTTACTATCAATTTTTCGAATAGAGATGCTCCGCAGATGGACAATTCAAAACTGGGATGTTCAAATGTCCATCTTGCTGAACATCTCCATGTTCAAAAGTTTATATCAGCATAAACTCAATGTACTCTATGGAAATCGCAGTACAGTGCAGTGTGGAAACTCATCCATTCCTCATTGTACTGTGATCTCGGAGTTGGAATATATAGTTAGCAGGGGGTGTGGGGGTGCAGGGGGGCTTGCTCCCCTGCAAAAACATGATGTGAGGTATAGGAGATTCTTTTACATGAGCTCCTATACGGACATCACGTGATCTTTCCGGACACAATGTCGAATCTGCTGAATTCGATCAGCTGATTTGATATTGTGCCTTAGCAGTGATGTTGTTTTTCGTTGTTGTGATCTGGTCTTGTGAACGGTATTTATTTTGCCATTTGCAAAAATGATAGTAAACCTATTTACTGATTATAAACTCAAAGGAGATTACTCTTGTAATTTTTTTCTAGCAATGTCTTTTTGTGAGACTGAGAGAATCTGAATGACCCTGGTAGAAAACCATGAATCATTGGCCATCACTAGAATTGGAGAAACCATGCTGCTTGTTTTAGATAGGCAAAGTCCAGATGAGGCATGCTGGTTAGGTATGAGAAGAGATCCAGAAGGGGATCTAGCAGCCAGGCCTGTTTTTTTTTTTTTTTGAGATGAGGCCAGAGCATGGGGAAGCAAACTGCCTGGGCAAAAAATGGGGGGGGGGTGCGGATGACTAAGGCTTTGCACAGTAATGCTTTTAGCAGGAACGTCATCATCAGAAGAAGAGTAAGAAGGCATAAAGAAGACCAGATGGTTAAGGATGAACCAGAGTGATCCAGCGTGTCTGCCTCAGTGGAGTGATGAGGGCAAAGTAGCTGCTGCATTTAGTATTGTTTGGAGTGGGAAAGAACAGTCAACAAGACTGTCCTCAATAAGGAAAAAAAATCATCTGCAATACCATCTGCTTGAGCACCATTTGTGAGGCATCAAGATGCAATGGCTGAACCTACCTGCTAGGAGGTTGGCCCAACCTGCAATATCTGTTGCAATTAGAAAGCACTGTGAAGACACTGCCCATTGTTATACTCTTACAGCCTCCTGGCATAGCAGATATAATTGGGTCCTCCTTGTTTACTGGTGTATCACACTACCTAGGTGTTGTCCATGTGGGTCAGAATAACACTTCTGAGAAGAACTCCTGTAGCACAAGCAAAGCTAGAAAGAAGACACTCACATGAAATTGAATCTCTTATTGTAGCTGGGATGCCTGCCACTGTTCTAAGGCTTCATCTCTCCCAGGCATGGGGTAAGCATCTGACTCTGTGTGACTATTTAGTTTCCTGTAGTCCACACAGAACCTAGTGCTGTCATCCTTCTTTGGTACCAGCACTGTGACGATTGAGGAGAGATGGGTGAAGGCTGCCAGCCTAGTCAAAAATAATTTGATATATAATTCTGGCATTTGTAAATAAATGAAAAATGCAGGCATGTTTTCTTGAGTGTAAAAGAATACTGTGAAATGTGGAACTGCAACATATGTGACAACATTGCACTCTACTGGCCCAGTGAAGCATGTGGTGACCCTTTCATGTTAGAATTTGGCTCCACTGTGGCTGGATGAAGGTTTCATGCCCATTGTTTTAAGGCTAAAGTTTATGACCGGAATTTAGATGTGGAAGGTGCTTTATTGCTCTAGTTTCTGTTAGAATATACATGTGAAATGTCTTCTATTGTAAGTTTCTGTGCAGGTGTTAGATTGCTAAATAATGCAGTTTGTTTGCCTGGGAAAATCTACGTGTCAAAAATGATGTAATTTGGGGAGGGACCCAGCAAACATGTTTGTTAGTAATGTTTAAATACTATTTCTCAGAAGAGACTGGAAGCATTTTGACTTTGGACATCCAACTTATTAGCACTCTGCCATGTGCTCACGTGTAAGTTTTAGCACTGTGATTTATTGTAGGAATAGTTAAAGCTAGTAAAGATTAATTAGGTATTATTCTTTGAAATCAGACCTGTCCTACTGTATTATTTTAAGTTTCTGTGTGATCTCTGAACTCTTAGATATCTCTGTGGTGTAGTAGTTTTGTCTTGTGTTTCAATTATTTATTATTAAATATTTTTAAAACCTTCTACCTGTGGCTGATTTGTGTAGAGATAAGCTCTAGAGTACATTGCATATTTATAGAGGTTATTGTAATAGGCCACTCTAAAGTAAGCCTTGACTATTAGTCATACTACCATTGGATAATAATATTGCGCAGTAATAATTGGACACCCTTTTAAGGGCCTTTTAGTAGCTGATATTATTAACTGGGTGCTAGCAGTAATTACTACCGTATAGTCCGGGTAAAGGGGCACAGATGGATAATCTGTGTCAGCCTTACCCAGGAGTGTATGTGAAGTTATATAAATACTTATCTCAAAGTGTGTGTGTGTTGTGTCAGTTACTTGGCAGGGACACGAAGCACTGGTTGGACAGAGAGGGTACTGGAGGTTTCAGCTTGCCCAGTTAGGCTAAGACCTGGACCCTATAGCTGTGTCACATGGGAGTCTTATTGGGGACCTGGTGAGTAAGGGAGCAACCAGCCCCAGACTGACTGTGATCTCTGTGTGCACTTAAGAGAAATTGTACTTTACTGTGTGTATTAGTTATCCTTTTCTCTTCTCGGAGATGACCTCCCTAGTGTTAGTGGTGAGGATTGAGACTCCTTGATTGCTGGGCCAGGGCACGGTCGTCACAAGCACCACTGGGGATGCCCAGTGATTTCTGGTCACCTGGAATAGTCCCAGTTCCAACATCTCCTGTATCTCCTCCCTCAGAGTCTGTTTGACTCACTCAGGGTCCCTGTAAGGGGCCTGTTTATAGGTCATTGGGGCCCTGTATCTACACGGTGGTGCACCCTGGTTTCCCAGTGAACATGTCCCCAAACTCTGTAACACTGCTCGGCTTTTCTGAACCTGGGTATGGGATAGCTGCTAAGACACTGCTCTCCCTTCCACTAAGGTGTCAGTCCGAGCCCCGCTGAGGGGATAAGTCACTAGATCCCCTCAAACTCCTCCTGTCATCCATTGCAAATACTTAGCATAAGGGCCTTCCTGTCATGGTAAGGCTTCATCTTGTTAACATGGTACAATTTGTGCCCCTGCCTCCTGCCTAGCAGTTCTGCCACATAGTTAACATCACCGACCTTTCTTACCCCCTTGAATGGTCATTCCCAAGCTGCCTGCAGTTTATTTTTATTGTCTGACAGGAATGAAAATCATCACCTGCTGCCCCACAGCATACATCATTACTCTCTGGCTTGAGCATTCCTGTCATACCAAACCTTTTCTGCTGTTGGGCTCCTGCCAGGTTCTCCTGGGCCAAGCCCATGAGCTCCCTAAGCCTTGTCCTGAGGTTTAGGACATATACCACAACAGACTCCTTGTGAGAGTCACACTCACCCTTCCACTTATCATGAATCAAATCTAGATGTCCCCACACCCTATGCCCATACAGCAACTCAAAGGGTAAAAAACCTGTGGATTACAGGGGTACCTCTCTGTAAGCAAACAGCAGATGGGGCAAATATTTGTCCCACTCTCTATTAAACTGTTCTGCAAATGCCCATCACATGGTCCTTAGGGTAGGGCTTAACCTCTCTACAAGACCATTAGTCCGGGGGTGGTAGGGGGTAGTCTTTAGGTACTTCAACTCAAAACGCTCACACAGACAAGCCAGAATGTCTGACATGAAATTGGCACCTTTGTCAGTCAGTCTTTCTCTTGAGAAACCTACCCTGCTGAAAATCTGTAGCAAAGCATTTGCCACCTCCTCTGCCTCAATGGAGGACAGAGCCACTGCCTCAGGGTATCTAGTAGCATAATCTACTACTACAAGGATATACTTCTTCCTTGTGGAACTTGGGGTACTCAGAGGCCCCGCAATAATCATACCTATACTCTTAAATGGCTCCTCAATCACAGGCAAAGGCATCAAAGCAGCTTTAAACGTGTCTCCTGCCTTGCTTGCTTTATGGCACTGCTCACAGGTCCTGCAGTATCCTGTTACATCCCTGGCAATCCTAGGTCAATAATCGTTCTGTATAATACGTCTCTTGGTATGCTTTATGCCCATATGACCTGCAAAGGGAATGTCATGGGCTATGGCAAGAAGTGCCAGACCATAGGCTCTGGACACTATCAACTGCCGTATTAAACCCACCTTCCAGCCCTCCCTCAGAGGTCCAGTCTCTGTACAGTAACACTTTGTTCCAGTACACAGAATCCACTTTTCCTTGAGAATCAGGTGCCTCCCTAACTTCCTCTCTCAAGCCTTGTAATGAAGTGTCTGAGAACTGAGCCTGTCTCAACTCCCTCTTTGTGACTCTTCCCAGCTCCCCTTCCACAGGAAGTCTGGTATCCTGTGACAGCAGTGCCTGACTCTCAGCCTGGGTACTAGATAGATAAATAGAAAAGTGAAAAAGCTACTTAGAGATAAATTGGACTATGAGTCTGGGAAGGCATACCCCCACCCTCCATGAGGGCAGAATAGGAACAACAACCATGTCAACTAAGCCAATAATTATGATGTTAACAATGAGGTTGTGGATGAAAATGATGTTGAACCTAACAGCCCTTTAGAAGTGCAGCCTCTGAGTAGGTACAAGAGATTGATGAATCAAAGGCAGAGACAACAACATGGCTGGCTGGGGAACAACAATTTGAATTATTCCCAGACACCACACTACACGAGGAAAGCACCCCCGATGAATGGCAGGAGGAGGGGGAGAGGCAGGTACAGGTGGTGAATAACATATCTAATTGCAAGCTTGTCAAGAATAAAATAGGGGACTTTAAGATATTCAATTATAGTTCTGCCCAAGTAACAACAGAATGGGCAGACTTATTTGATAAAGGGCTTACCTTTGTCCCCTCGAGACAGGTTAGCATTGATGAATCCCTTGTACAGCTTCAATTATTTGTGAGAAAGTTGAACTTGGGTCTGTATTTTCATCAAGTTCCACATGAACATCCTAATTTAAATATGAATACTGTATGTAAGAGACCCAGTACTTTTAACCCACCCCTGCATCCTTTGATTAACATATTGGAGAGAATGTGTGAAAATGACATCAGGAAAAAGGTAGGGAAGAAAAACGGGGTCAATATTCATCATAATTTAATACAGGAAGAAAACTTTATTAAAGGACATCAGTGGCATGCATCAGGTCAGGGTAATATAACCTGACAAAGGTGGAGGCCTAGTGGTTATGGATGTGAACGAATATATTGACAGAATGTTATCTATACTGTATACAGATACATACGAAGAAGTCTTGGTCAATGAAATTAATATTTCATATCATAGGATTGACCTTGCACTAGAAGATTTGATGTTGAATAGTCAGATTAGTGTGAGTGACCTTTGATTTCTGAAGTTACTGTACCCTAGGACCCCCACCATTTTTGGCATACCCAAGACTCATAAGAGTTTACAAGACCCCCCCCATTGAGGCCTATTGTGGATGCAAAGGCCTCAAAACCCTGCCTATAGCTAAATACATAGATGTGAGCATTAAGAATCTCTTGAGTGAACACAAATATATTTTCAGGGATTCTTGTGATTTTTTATCAAATGTTTCAGACGAGTTACATTCTGAAGAATTGTTATTTGTCACTATCGATGTATGTGATCTTTATTCTGTCATTCCACACTCTGAGGGGTTGGATATGTTCTATGAGCTTTTATGTAACCACCATAGTGTAGACCATGACAAAGCACTGACTATTACCACCTTAATGAACCTGGTTTTAGGAAACAAATTTATCATTTTTGAAAATCAGTTGTTTCAACAACCTAAAGGTGTGACAATGGGTGCAGTTTGTGCACCCACGTTTGCCAACATTGTCCTTGTTCAATGGGAAAGTCAATTTGTCTTTAACTCTGAGTTTAGTAACTGTTGCACACTTTACGGATAATATTCAGATGACATCATCATTTTTTGGATAGGTGGCAGGGAAAAACTTAAATTTTTTGTACATTTCAACAGCAGTGCATCATTTTTTAAGTTTACCATGGAAATAGGTGAAGAGGATGTCCATTATTTGGACATGACCATCTCAAATAATAGAGATGAAGGTAGGTTTGACTCTAATATATACAGAAAACCTACCTACTCTAACTCATTACTTCATTTTAAAAGCCACCACCCTATCTATCAAAAAAGTCCCTGGTCAAAGGCCAGATGGTAAGACTCGCCCGTATGGTGAGTATTGACTCTACCTTTAGTCAACAATATGCAATTTTGAAGGATATGTTGACCAGTAGAGGGTATCCAACTATATTCTTGGATAATATTTTTGGGAGGTTATTAGGAAAAGACAGGAAGGCATTTTTAAGCCACTACTTGGGACAAATGGTGATTTAGTTACCATGAATGGTAAGAGAGACATAATAAATTTTCAAAGAGCCCTAATATTGCCATATAACATACATTTTGACAGCATTAGAGACATAATACAACATAACTGGGACATCTTTAGGGCTGACAGTGAGTATGTGGAGAAAATGGGGAAGGACCCTAAAGTGGTGTACAAGAAAGATCTATGCTTCAAAAACATACGTGAAAGACAAAAGAAAAAAAGTCACCCTGGCCACATGTCTAAATGCGGACATTGTAATCAATGTAGGTATGTAAAGGAAGGTGAAGAAATTTGTATACCCAAATGGGAGGTTGTTAAATTTTGTCAGAAGTTGAACTGCCAGAGCAATAATGTCGTGTATCTTGCTGAGTGTCAACAATGTTTATCATTTTACATTGGTAAGACCAAGAATAAATTTAAAAGTAGGATCTAATCAGCACCAATACGACATAAACAAGAATGACAAAAGAAATGCTCTTGCAAAACATGTGAGAAAAAAATCCCACACATTCTTTTAAATACACTTGTATAGAAGAGATGGGTTTTGATCAAAGGGGTGGACCTCACAAATTGCTCCTAGAATACAAGGAGTTGATTTGGCAACTCAGGAGTAATGCACTGGAGTTCCCTGGGCTAAATGAGTCTGCCTCGATCAGTGGTGTTTTGAAACTAAAGGGTGAATATGTTTTGTCTTAGATTTGTGTTTATGAGCTTTTTTAGTTATCACAATGCTGCAGTTATTGTTCATACAGTATGTATGTGTTTTTATACACATATTTTATCAAAGTGTTTTTTGTAACAAGCAAGGTTTTGAATTATGTAAAAACAGTTTTTTTTAGAAGACTGTATTTTTAAATTGAAAGATGGGAGTGGTTAGTATCATGTGACTGTGAGGTACCTATTTAAACATTTCACTGTTGTATGCTGGTGTTCTGAAGAAGATGGAAACTGTTCTGCCGAAAGCGCTAAACTTTTATTAAAGTGGAGTTCTGCAGTTCGTGGTCCGCTCTGTTTTATTGTTTTTTATCAGTGTATTTTGTGCTTTTGTGATTTCCCTATCAAGACATCTTCAAGGATATCCTTACCCACCTACTTGCTTGCTTCCTTTTCCACCTCCCAGTCAAGGAGAACCCTGGCCAAAGGAATTTGGAATGGGATCCCTCCTAAAGCTGACTGGAGTTGGACTACACAAGCAAGTACTGCTCCTCTTTAACCCCTGCAGACTTCACAATGGTTATATCAGAGGCTGTGTCTCTCTTAGCAGTGGCCATTTTTTCATCCACCAAGATCAGCTACAAACTCTGCTGGTAGTTTGGTACCCCTGTTGTCTCTAGACAACTTACCACTGGCATTCTGTTATTCCTACTTGCTGGTTCCCCCACCTTTTGTTCTCCACCTTGCTTCTGTGGACATCTGTATGTTACATAGCCCCACTGGTTACATTTAAAACATTTAACCCTTGATCCTGGCTGTGTACCTTAACTAGTGGCTTCTCCTGTTACTGGTGGACTCTGTTGGGGTGGCTTAGGCCGCCCATCATGAGCTCCCTTATATCCATGTGCAGCACTGAATATCCCTTTCTTGTGCAATGATGCCCTGCTTGCTAGGTATAGATCTTTTTTCCTCAACTCAGCTGCAGAGTTGCATTCCCTGTCTGCCAACCAGATTCTCATGTCCTCAGGCAAAGTGCCAAGGGCTTGTTCCCTCACCAAAAGGCCTGCCAGACCCCACCTATGAAAATAAGTGCTTAGTTCTGCAGTATAATCACATACACTTTCATCTGCCTTGCATCTATGGTCATGATTTTTTTTCTGTAAGCTTCAGGTGTTAACTGAAAACGTTGTAATAAACAGTGCTTAAATTGATCATAATCTAAACAATCAGTGTCAGATAATTTAGAAACAACAGTTATTGCTTTACCATGTAGTAAGGGGATTTTGAACTTTAAACAGAGCCCCAGGTCAACATTATACTATTTGCATATTCTTTCAAATATATGAATAAAACTATCAAAATTATCACCTTCTTGGTACTGAGGAAGAAGTTTACTTTATTGATTCTGGAGTACGGTTACTTCCTTTCCCATTACCTCCATGACCCTGGTAAATAGTGAGCAATTCCTTTTCATGTTGCCTCTATCTCTCATTTTCTTCAGATTCCAAATGCCACAGTCTCTCTGCAGATTCTAGTATAACTTCCAAAGCTGCAGGCTCTCTGCTGATTCTAATTCCAAATGTTTGGACTCCAGTTCAAGTCTCTTTAACTCCAGACAGATTTTTAAGTCCTCTGAGGAAAAGTTGAATTGTCCTGTTTCTGAGAGCTGTATATCCCCAGTGCCAGTCTGATTGTCTTCCTAGTTGCAGGTCTGTGATGCAGCTGTGATTAAGGCTGCAATCATTTCCACTTTAGTCAGGTTGGCATGCCTCAGTCCTTTGGCTTGGCACATCTCAGCCAACTGATTCCCTGTCAGCTTGCCATAATCCTCTGCTGACATCCTTGCCTGCTCTCCCTGACTAACTAAGCTAACAAAAAGTAAATAAATAAAAGTATTGTGATAGGAAACTCTGAATGTTTACCATGTGGCTGTTTGAGAGTACAAACACCTTCTTTAGTGACCACTGTTTACAGGCTACAGGAGTTGAATATCCACATCACTGCTCACCAATGTGTAAGCATGTGATGATCCTCCCCACTGCCACCAACATGTGATGCCCACCACTGCTACCAATATGTGATGGCCACTAACATGTATCATCCCCATGCTGGGCCAGTAATCAAGGAGCCTGAATCCTCACTAGTGACACTCGAGAAAGACATGCACTTGGAATACAAATGGATAAATTCAGTATTTCCAGATGCAGACCCCTCTGCATCAAGTACAATTTCCCTTAAGAGCACACAGGGAAGACACTCAGCCAGGGGTCTGGATGTCTCTATCTCTATCTCCTTCCAGGTCCCCAATAAGAGTCCCTACTGGTACAGCTGTAGCGTTAGCTCCTCAGCCGCGTGTCCAGACCAAGTCCTCCAGCACCCTCTCTGTAAATCCAGTGCTTCATGTCCCTGCTTCAAGTAGGTGAACCACACACACACACACACACACACACACACACACACACACACACACACACACACACACACACACACACACACACACACACACTGAGTGACTTGATTTGCACACATCCACACACACACCCAAGAAAGGCTGGCACAGGTTTACTAGCCATGCCCCCTTCAGCCCAGACTATAAGGTAGTTATCACTACCACCAGACACTCCCCAATCAGCTACTCCAAGGCCCTTAACAAAGGATGTCCAATTATACTGCATAATATTAATAGTAATGCAAATGGTAGTAGTTCACCAAGATGGCTAGGTCGTCTGGAGTGGGCCCCACACACTGTCACCAAATCAATATAAGTACTCTCAAAGGTTAGATACTTTCTACAAGGATCAGCCACAATAAAAGTTTTAAATATATTTAATAATAAATAATAAAAGAGCATGAAAATACTGAATATATATTCACAATAAACCACAGAATTCTGGTCACAGGAAATATTGAAAAGATCACTGATGGACAGACTCAGACAAATAAAGAAAAACGATATCTAATTTTCACTATATTCTTGAATGAATCTAAAATAATTACTGTTCCTTAGTTAAGTTACTTACTACTGCAAGGCAAGATGCTGTGGGTGAGGGTCTTTCTAGTTAGATTTCCCAAACAGAATACTCTATACTCTCAGATTTCTCTTTGTAATATCTAAAATATAATTTCCAAGAGGGCTGGCAGAATAACCTCATCTGGTCACCTGACTCTAGGTTCTCATGGTATTCCCCTTTGAAGCTGAGACAGGAATATAGCACAGACGGCCAGAATACACATCCAAATGTTTATGGCAGTGCCTAGGGCCTCCTGTCTTTTCACTGAGCTAATCAACAAAGGCTCTTTCCCAGAACCAATGTCGCCAGTCCTATTCTGCACTGTGGGGTAACTTTTAATGGTTTAACAGCTCATTTACATTTCTCTTAGATTTCTTAAAGTAAGTTATCTGGTTAACCTCTGCTGTGCCAGTATCCTCTATTAAAACATATACATTTAATTCACTTACAATAATACATATGCATTTTTTTCATTCTAGCAGGGTGCACTTTTGATAAATTTTAGCACAAGTAAACCTCACCAATACATTTTCATCACAAACATCTGTACAAATCAGGTTGATACACAAATGGCATATAGTTCTAATACATTTGTAAGACATGCATCTTGTATAAATCAGTTTCATATCTAAAGGACATATCATTCTTTACAAAACTCCATCTGGCTATGCTGGTACTTGTCCATATCATCCCACTGGCCATGTTCATTTGACTGTTTGCCCTTTGAAATGCTACCCCCCCCCCAAATCTCAATGAAGAGTTATATGTGGTGACAATGGCCAATGGGAGGGATAGAATAAAGTGTTGATCTTCTGGGGCTAAAAGTGACTGTATCCAGCAAAACAAATGACTGCAGACTGAGGTGAGAAAATTGAAGAAGTGTAGAGACTGAGACCACTGCATACTGAATGTGCATTGTAACATTCTCATGTGATTTCTGGCAGTTGGAAGTAGAGTTATGAAGGCACCAAAGAAGATATATAACAGATGACCTGAAGAACTCTGGATATGATAAATCTGAAAAACAGAAGTCTGTTACCTGGCAGTTTTGCAAATTTCAAGATAATGACCAAATAGCAGATAATGAATTCTATGCCTTGAGAAGGCTCTAACTTGGATATTTGGAGATTTACTGAAATGACAAAGAACAGGCACGAACAAAGCAAAAGGTCTGCTACTAAGATAAGTGATTCTCATGTTGTGGCAACAAGGAGACAATCATCTAGGTATAGGAACATATGGAACCCTTTCAGCCAGTGATATGCTTTGATTACTAATATGCATTTGGTAAACATGCAGTGGAGGTGTGGTTCGACCTAATGGTAATGTTCAGAACTACAGTAGTGCTGAATAGCTTTGATTCAGAAGGGCTGATGCCTCCAAGATGACTTCTCCTTTTTTATGCGGTGGGAGACATCCTGAAAATCTGCTGAGCACTTGCAATCTTTTCTTGTTAGTATGGAAGGATGGAATGCAGTGTGACCATCTGGAATTTTATTTTCTTTACATGATAATGCAGGCTGCTTAACTCTAAAATGGGCCTGAGGTCAATTGTCTTCTTTGGAAGTAAAAACAACCAGGAATAGATACCAAACACCCTCTCTGACCAGCTGGGACCTCTTGCGTGGCACTTTTTGAAAGAGCTGAGAGACTTCTGTGACTCTGCTATCTTTTATTGGGGTGGCACATCTGGGAGAAGCTGGAATTGTATAGTCTTTGGATATGATGCTTTTTACTCATTTGTCTTGCATGATGACCATTCAAGAATCTTGGTGAAGAGCAGTCTGGTAAGTTCTCAGGGACATTGAGGTGGTTTTCTAGACAGCGGGGTCTCTTGAATCCCTTGTTCCTATGGATCCCCACTGCTACTGTGGTGGCACCTGTTGAGGGGGCTCCCTCTACTATAGCAGCTCATTTTTGAAAGCATGTCAAAAGAAAGACACCGTGGCTTCTTAAAGCAGAGCACCTTGAATTCCTGGTTCCTGGAGGGACCATTGAAGAGTCTCAAAGTGCATTTTAACAGCAGATAATATTTTCCCTTCCTGCTCACTTTTCAATAACTTATTTTTAAGTTTGGGGAAAAAACAGTGAGGGCCAGTCCTAAGAGGCATTTAAGAAGGACACTCTAAAGTTATCTGCAAGTCACAAAGATGCTGACAGACATGAAGGTTCATGGTAATACTACTGACTGCTGCCATAGTTGCTATACTTTCTGTATTGTGTAGCAGCCTTGTATAGACATTGGTGACTGACAACACAGTATCCATCTGGGATTAAAGTTGATTCCTGGTGTTAAAGATATGATGTCTCCTGTGAGAATCCAGTCCTTCTTCTGCCAGGTCTCTCTGGAAAAGTACAGCTGCAGAAGTTGCACTTAGCATACCTCTCAACCTCTAAGCCCAAGAAATCTGGACAAAGCCAAAAATAATTGTGGGACAAAGGCACAAAGATAGGTACAAATTTTAAATATTGCTTGTATAAACTTAGAAATTTGCTAGAATAAAAGGGTTAGTTTTATCAAGCATTTTCTGTACGATATAAAGTCTGAAACTTAAATGTCTGTCATCATGTAGTGATTTCAGCCTTCACTACTTTCCAAAAAGCCACAATGTTTTATGAAGAAAAGAAAAAAATATGAGACAAAAATCTGGACATTATATGAAAATTTGGACAGTTTAGAGCTATGGTACTTACCCATAACAGTAAATGTTCGAATTCATTGCTGCTGTAGTAGCCTTGAGACTATATGAGTTGTTTCTCTGCCCAGGAAACAATCCGCCAACTTCACAAAATTCTGTCTCCCCCCCGCACCTTAACTATGACTGCTGATTGGCTTGTTCTAAGGAAGGAAATCAGAAGTCACAGTGAAAATTTCTTCATCAGTAATAACACAGGAATATATAAAGTTGAAACACACATGACCCTACTTTATATACCAATTACAACTATATATAAGATTAGGTGGATAGAGGATTGGTGTGGTTACTGCAGCAGTAAGGCATTCAAACATCCACTGTTATGGGTTAAGTGGAAATTACATAACTGCACTATATCTATCATTCCCACTAATAAAGTAGCCTTTACGCTATATGGGTTGATTATCAAAGCTTATCCAATCTGAAAGGTGGAAGGATAAGGATCCAATAGCCCCTGATGAATGGTGATATCAAAGATAGCCCTGCACCCTGGAAAGATATTTAGCTTGTAAAGGTATGTACGGGGGACCATGTACCTTGCCTCTAGAATGCTTCTACAGCCCACTGCTTTCAATTATGCCATCAAAGAAGAGAAAGCTTTAATAGAATGTGCATGGAATGGGTTTGCTGTGATGGGGACAACAAAAAGAAATAGCTGAGGACAATCACCTAGAAAATGCCTGTTTAAACATTAGATAAACCTTTGTTGTCCCTTGATAAAAAATGAATACCTGATCAGTTTTTCTAAAAGGACTTAGTACTGTCAAGATAGTACCTGAGCTGCCCATGTATGTCCAGAGTAAGCAGAATCCTTTCTCCCTTGTTTTTAGGATATGGGTAGAAAATTGAGAGACTGATGGCTTGATTCAAAGTAAACTCTGAAACCACTTTGGGCATAAAAGAAATTTGTTCTTAATGTGATCCTATATGAGGCAAAGTTCAACCACCACAAAACCTTGCAACCCGGAAACTCTTCTTGCAGATGTCAAAACAGTGATGATTTCCAAATCAAGAATGTTAAATCACCTTAATGAGCAGGTTCAAAAGGTGACATAATTAACTTCTCCAGCACAAAGATGAGATCCCAAGAAGAAGCAACTTGTTAACAAGGAGGTGTAAAACTAATTTCAGAAACTGCTTTACCACAAACAGAGAAGGAGGAGGATGATCTATAGGCAGACATGCTGAAATAACCAAAAGATGAGCCTTTATAGAAGAATAAGAGAGGCCACAGGAAAATAACTCACACAAATATTTGAGCACCATAGGTTAAAAATCCTTGATGGGCCCCTGGTTATTGGTTAGGTATTAACTAGAAAACTGCTTCCACTTATTAATATATGATTTTCTAGTAGCAGGCTTTATTGCCTCCTTTAGTAGCTGTCCCACATCCTCATGAAACAAGTGCCTAAAATGTATTAGAACTGAATCATCCAGGCAGCAAGTTGAAGCTGATTGAGATTATGGTATACTAAACTCCCTGTGTCTTGTATGAGTAAATCCAGTTTATGAGGAAGTTTATGCTAAGTGCCCTTGGCCAATTCCATAAGAAGGGAGAACCAGTGTTGCCTGGGCCAAAAGGGGACACCACAATGAGTTTTGGTGAAACCTTCTGAATCTTCAGAATTACCCTGGATATCAGCGGAAAGAGTAGAAAACATAAATGAACATTCCCTTCCAAAGGAATAATAATATATCTGTTTTCCAAGCTTGCTTGCAAGGAACCCTTTTGAAATGTTTTTTAATTGTTGATTTTGAAAGGAGGCAAACAGATCTGTTTGAGGTGTTCCCCACAACTGAATCAGTTCCTGGAAAATCCATCATCCAGTTTCCATGCTTGAGACTCTGTCCTGGTTCTGCACAGATGTCAGCCACTATATTTTGCTCTAACAAAATGTAAGATGCCTGGAGGGTTACATAATGCTGAAGAGCTAATGTCCAAGCCATTATACCCAGACTGCATAGGGAGTATGACCTTGTACCTCCCTGTTTGTTTGTGTGCCACATAACTATGATATTGTCTGCAATCACTTGAAGTAGTCCTGGTGACCAAAGGTGATGGAGAGATATCAAGGTATGGATCACTGCCAACATCTCCTTTATATTGATGACTGTCTAAATGCCATCACAAGCCTTGCTCTTTTCCCCAGTGGAAACTGATCCCCAAGTAAAATCTTAAGTATATCTGGTGAGAGATTGGTCTGGGGTCTGAGGAGAAAAAGGAGGACATGATTTCTGCTGAATTTGTTGATTCCACCAATTTAGTACCAATTTAGAAAACTCCAAACTAGAATTTGCTGAGCAAAGAATGTAAATGCTGGGTCTGTGTGATTTTTTTAGAAATCACTGCATCTTTTTCATGTGCAACCTGGCTAGAGGAATGATGAGAAGCATTGATGCCATGAACCCTAGGATCCTGAGAAATTATTTTGCAGAAGTCTGAGACTGAATGGAGGAGATCAGGGAAGATTCCGGATAAAAATCCACCTTCTGTTGTGTCAGAAACACTTATTGAAGACAAGTATATAGAAGGCAACAAAGAAACACAATCCTGTGAAACAGAGTCAAAGAAGGTTTTGCAGTATTTATCTGGAAGCCCAGACTGGTCAAAAGAGACACTACCCATTTTAAAGATTCCTGATATCTGGATAAAGGCTCTGCAAAGATCAGTAAGCCATCTAAATGAGGAAAAATATGAATGTGTTTTAGTCTGCAATAAGCTATGACTGCTGCTAGGCATTTTGAACACCCTTGGAACAGTAGATAATCAGAAGTTGTAATACAGTGAAATGATAATGGGACGCAGAAATAGAGAACCTTAGAAATTTCCTGAAGGATGTGGCTATGGGAATGTGGTAATAAACATTTTTTAAGACTAGTGTTACCACATAACTCATGGGAAGAATGACGGATAACAGGTTCTGTTGGTCAACATTCTGGATTTTGATACTTTGACATAACAGGTTTAGAAATTAAAGATCTCTTTCTGCTCTTTTGACCTACAGGCATTGGATATATACTCGAGTGTAAAGTATTACAACTAAACAGTCATTTACAGTTGTTTATGCTCAGGATGGGTACTGCCACATGAAGGGTATAATATATTTGGCAAAGTGTTCAACAAGCGCAGTGTTCTATGTTGGAAAGACAGAGAGAAAACTGAGAAAGTGCATATATGAACACAACTATGATATTTCAAAAAATAACCAGAAGAATGTGTTATTTAGACACTCTATTACATATACCGAGTTCAAGTAATTCTATTTTATCATCCTAGAGAAAATAAAAATGAACCCTAGGGGCAGCCCTTCGAAAACGTATATAGAACTTGGGGAACTGACGTGGCAGCTTAAGTTATATTCAACCTGATCCCCTGGATTAAACAAATGCACCTCTCTTGTACTTGTGCTAAAACAAAAAGCTAAAAGGTTATAATATGGTACTGCATTACAATTTCATTTATTATAAACATTTCTGCATGATTTAGGGTTCTTACTACAATTATCTGACTGACACTGTAGTTTATTAATTTACAAAAACAAAAGGCAATATCAGTTAAAGAGTACCTACACAGTCTTCATTAAACAAAATAACTATTTTTAATAGTCAACATTTGCATTTTTAAGATCATTATCACAAAAAATATATATATTGTGTTGAATTTCTCATGAAAGTTTTATGGCTGTACACAGTATTTTATGACAGTACTATATTGTATATAAACTTATAAGTATTTTGTTTTTAGTCTTGTTTGAAATTGTATGACTTAAATTTATTCAGTTAAAATGGATAATTTTTATTGGTCAACATTTTGAATGGTTATAAGCACACAATGACTTACTGTAATTTATTCTGATGTCTGTCTTCGCATACGGATGAAAAGCTTATTGTGAATTAAAAGCTTAAATCAACTTTTTACAACTGTGGTTTTCATGGTGGTTTACTACAATACTAAGAGAGTACTCCCTTTTTGGAGTTGGTTACCGTGTTTGTGTGGTAGAAATTTGTTATTTATACTCCCTTTTACATCACATTGTTTGAAAACCTGGGCAGCAGATAAACCAAATACCTCCTTGTCTAAAGCAGAATTTAAGATTTCAGACTTTACCTCATCAGCAAAAGTCTGGTAATGTACCCAAGCATATCTTCTCAACACTGTAGGAATAGCAGTGACCCTAGTGAAAATATCTGCCTAATCATACACCTCTTCAAAGCATATTTGGATACCTGGGACAAGGTAAAATCAGTTTGTTTCAAAAAAGTAATTTCTTCTATAAGAAGCAAAGTAGCAAATTCTCGCTACTATCCATATAACAACGCATAAATTTCCAGATGTATGCATGGCAACTAAGAATTTTGAAAGCCAAAGTGGAAGAAGAAGATATTATTTTACCTAGATGATCAAACCCCTTATCTTCCCTGCCACCAAGTGAAGAGTTGGTGTTCAATACCAATATGTTCTCAGCAGTAGATGCAGTGGATACTGCAGCTGGGTCTGATCTACAATAAGAGAAAAGAAATATATTAGTCTGAAGGAACTTTAATATATCTTATCTGCTTTTTTAGAGACTGAGAGCTGAGTATCAGGATGATTACAGGCAGCATTCAACACATCCTCCAAGGCTGGAAGTTTAGGAGGGATGAGTGAGGAATGAGGAATATACATTTTAACATATAATATCTCTTCAGTTCAGAGGAACATCTATTTGCTCCTATAAAATACCTAATTCATCCTAGTTATGGACTGGTTAAAAGGGAATTCCTCCACATGATGAAAGTAATTTTATCACACCCTGTTTTCTCAGGAATTGCTTTACTGGGGATATTCACCTGTAATGGATTCTGGACACCAGGATTCATAACCTATAATACATGCTTTGCTAAGGTAAGAAAATAATCTTTCTCAAAGTCTGGTGACACCTCCAGATATTTCTCTAGTAACATCCTACTAAAACCTGTCAGTGTCTAATATTGTCTATTGTCTATTCATATATATATTAATAATTCCAAACTTATGCTGCATACAACATATTGAAATATTTCATCTTAAAGGTACATGCCAGACAATTAAACTGCTATAATACTTCACCTTTGACAAGTGCAAGTAAAGAGATTTTGTTTATATAATATTTTTGTCATAAATGTCATATTTCTAAAAAAATCTCAACAACCAAGGGGTAAAAATAAAAGCTTCATATGGAAGCTCTCAGCTTGTTGAACGAAATGCTAACAGTATATATGAAACTTGAGTAGTTATGGAGATAATGCATTTTTTAAATAAAATGTTACAAACTTAATTTTTGTGTTTATTATGACTAATGAGTTTCAGTATAAGACCAAGAAATTAAACAATGCTACCACTATAAGCAATCATTTGTGCTGAAGAGTTTGCCATATCCAATTCAAAATTAATCCCTACAGTTCCATAGATATGAACATTTGTTTGAAATGTGATGACATAATTTGATTTTTTCCAAATATCTTTTATTTAAAATCTGTATTGTCATATATGAAACAACAAAAGAACAAGAACAATATAAATAAAGTAAAACATCAACAAGACAACTAATAGAACTATATAGTACAACTATTTCCAAAAAAAGTGCTGTATGCAGAACTAAATGATTGAAATAGACGTGCAAAATACATTGCGATAACCAAGGTAACCAGGATTTTATTATCAAAATACTTCAAACAGCTCTTGGGAGAAATACTCAAAACTAGCGTACTGAAGTTTACCTGGGAAAACAAGTTTTTATCAAATTTTTCTGTCAAATAATATAGATGAATACAACTGCTTCTTCAGGATGAGCAGTTCAGAATTAGTTTCTCAGGAAATGTCAGTTGAGAAAAGCCCTTCATCTCCCAGATCTGTGATTGTCAAGTTTGTTTCAATCTAGGACAAATATTTAGTCCTAAAAATGGTCTAGTCCACTACTCCCATAAAAAATAGTGGACTGTTATATCAAGTTAATAATGACTATTAATCCACTGTAGTTCCTATGGGGAAAACATATATTCCATTATTAAAAGACTTGAAGAAATTTGGTATCGAAGTCCATTTGTTATTTTCATCAAGAATAATATTTATATATTTTTTTACCTGAGGGACAAAAACTTTGATTCATTGGATGATGCAGTTTCCTATATGCAAAATAACAAAATACTAGATAACACTGAATAAATGGACTGGAATGGCACTTCCCTAAAGAGACATGCAGTAAGAAATTGTTGGAAGACTTCTGAAAAAGCTAAAAAAAAAATTGAGAAACAAATAAATAAAATGCCGACTTATCTTTCTTCTCTTACAGATGGACTAAACAAATATTTTCTAATGTATCAGAATACTGTGTTATAAAGTAATATCTCTCACACTTTTTTAATATTGGATATATGATTTATTTAAACTAGGTGCATTCCAATAGTTATAAAAGTGCACAATAGTAAGTGATTTAATATATTCTATAAGTTTTGTTGTTTAATAATATTATATTGGAAGTTATTATACTGGTAGATATTTATTTGTGTAGCTTTAGGTATAACAACATGATTTACATCATATCAAATGATTCATTAGAGCCTTTTGTTACATTACAAAAAGATCATATGTAGTTTTATGGGTAAATGGGGGTTAATTTAGTGTCTTTTTATAGAGCTATGAGTCTTGCATGTATGCTGTGAGGTGGTTTGCTGAATCTTGTCTATGTTGAGCTTTAATATGGAAATCTGTTGGAATGGTAAACTGAGTTATGTTGTGATTGATATAATATATTCTGAGATCTTCATGCTTTCTGAAACTATGCTGTTTTGCAGTACATTTAAATTGTTCTATCTTTATTTTAATAGTAAGTGATAGCATGTAAAAGAACTTGCTGTCTGTAAGTGTTGGGCTGGAGACTTTTTTTAGATTGGTTTGCTGGCTTTGCTATCTGGCCATTTCTGTCTATGTTAGATTCATTTAGTTGTGTGGATTAACTGAACTGGTGTTTTTGACTGGGATTTGTTTTTTATTGGTGGATCTGATCTGTTTTGGTTGTAGGGACATTGGTTTTCTGTTACAGATGACATATGTTGAACTGCCTTTGTGGCAGCTAAACAATTTATGCTGTGTGTTATTTATTAAGGAATTTCATTGATGTATAGTACAGTTAATGGTCTACTGAACTGGGTCCTAATTCTTTCAAATATTTGATTATTTGGGAAGATTTTCTTTTACTAGCTCATGCCTTATTTCCATTACTGTTGGTCTAGGATATGGATACATTTTTTGCTAAATATGTCATGATGTAAGATGTTACTTATATTCTATTAAAGAAGTGATATCTTAAATGCTATTATTTATGTAATAGCATTAAAATGATTCCAAAAATATTTATTTTTGATGTATTCTTTAAACAGGTTGATTATTACATTTTGACTGAAATATTGAGATAAATTATATACGGGAAATTGATTTTTACAATACCTGATTGGTTTTCATAACCATTCAGAAGCATGATTCAAACCAGGTGCAATTTACTATATTATTAAAACCAGGTTATACAAACATATATTAATTTACCATATAATCAGACATTACATTTAAGAAGTTGTTTGGATTCTTCAGCTCTGTTTTATTTATTGTTAATATTAACACACTCTTTATTAGTTACAAATGTTTAACAGTTAATTATAAAGGTTTGAGAAACATAAAGCTGATGTTAGACTTCATTTGTTGTTACATAAATAGCCATATAATAAGGGGTTTATGAATATTTTGATTATTTTTGGATACTGAAAACAAATATTACTAGATGCATCTAATAATAAGGCTACATTATTTTATAAATATATTAAAATACTATAGTATGATGATCAATATATGATAGTTTGTCTGATTTGTGTGTGTGTGTGTGTGTGTGTGTGTGTGTGTGTGTGTGTGTATATATATATATATATATATATATAAACATTTTTAGTTCATTACTAATTTAGGGTACTTCAGTATACATTCCTAGTGTAATATGTTAACTATTACTTAGAAAGCAGACTTTAAGGGATCTTTATTTGTATAGATTATATTTATATATATGCATACTGGTTATTGATTTCCATGATTTATTAGAAATAATTAGCTATTAGATGAATGGTTAATCTAATTTAAATAATTTACTTTATCCCAACAATGTTATTTATGCTATTCCTTCTCAATTCTATACTCCTAAATTGAATTTTTAGTAGGCTGCAGATGCAGTCTGAGTTTGAGCTTGCTGTTTAGTGCTATTTTGGTGGGTAGTTTAAATGGAGCATCTCTTCGAATGAGTAACCTTAAGTTCCATGTTAGAGTGTAGGCTTATAGATACATTGTTTATAATGAATTCTATTCTAATTGTTATGTCTATATCAAACATACATGCAACTCTAGGTATATTGTATATGTTTATTTCTCATCACATATACAGTGAAGTTGTACTTATATGTAAAACTTTGTTAAAGATAATGTTGACTTTTATTCCATTAATATGTATTTAATATGTCTTATTTAAAATGTTGATCATTAAATATAAATGGTTTGAATAGTGGTAATAACAGGGGTAGTTTGTTTAAATATTTAAACTTACATAAAGCTCAAATTGTTTTTTTTTTTTTTTGCGAGCAACTCATCTAATTCAAGATGACATCAATAGGCTTAATTCAAAAGAATATACAGTAATGACCTGTTCCAGGTTTAATAAAAAAAGGTATGGTATTCTCAGAAAGAATTCTATGTTAATGCCTAAAATTATGATCTGATGTTGTAAATCTTTATTCATTCCATACTGTTAGGACTTCGGTTCTGACCTCAGAACCAACACAGCCATTACCAAGCTTGTGCCAGCCAAAACCTCTCAGCAAAGACCTACCCACAATGCCCCTCTCATAGTCTCTTCAGATCTCATTTGCCACTTTCCTTGTCAGATGTGCCAAGCCTTCTCTCAGCTAAGTGTTAGCTTATTTTGTGTTTTACTTGACTCTCTAGTGTTTTATAAGACAGTTTTTTTGTCATCTAAAGTTATTTCCTATCTCTACTTTGTTCTTTCCTGACTAAGCCCTACCCACTACCTTGGTAGTTCTTTTGTACCCTTGTTGGTACTACTCCCTCTCTCCCTGCCTTAGTAGGCCCTTTTCTTACCTTTTGGTATTTCTTAGTACCATTGTTGGTACTCTTTCCTGTTATCTGTACAAAAAAATATATAAATAAGTACTTTCTTTCACATCTTGTTGTTAATTATATAGTTTGTTGTGTGGTTATACTGTGTATTATGGCAGATAAGGCCAAATTTGGTTTTAAACAATGTGATAAGTGTGGGTGTAAGTTACCCAGTTCTGCCGGTCATGCCCGGTGTGTTTTCTGTTTGGACGTTGACCACCTTAATGTTTCTTACGAGATTTGCTTTAGCTTCAGCAACCGTATGTTGGCTGAATGCAAGAATAAACTTATCCTTAAGGATATGCTAAAATCACCCTTTGCGGAGGCTCTTTCTGGGACGGAGGTCTCTCCACCTCCTAAGCATAAAGACGTTAAAAGACATAAGGAGAAATGGAGTCTTTCGGTTCCAACATCCCCGTCCTCCTCAGAATCGAGTCGACATCTGGCTTCTCTAGCACTGTCGGCACAGACGACTTTGGCACCAGGGTCCCTGTCTTCTACCTCGGTGCTGCCTTTGATTTTGACTCAGACTCCTTCCACTGTACCAACCTCGGCACCATCCCCCGTGGTGCCGATTTTCTGACACAGGCCTGACTGCTGTACCTGCATCGGAATCTTCCCCGGTCATGGTGCTGATGTCTTACATGGCTCCTTAGGTAATGACTCCATCAGTTCCAAAGGTTGAGCACCTTCCCAGAACTAGATATTCTCCTTCTTATGACCCCTTTTTGGGACAGCAATTTAGTCCCTTTCTTGAGAGACCAGACTCCCCCTTTCTGGGACAGCAATTTAGTCCCTTTCTTGAGAGACCAGACTCCCCATCGGCAGCGTCCTTCAGATCCACCAGGAGTCTTTTGGAACAGGATGTAGTGAGGGTTGTGGACCAGCTTCTGGTAGCTAAAGGATTAACCACCCAGACCAGGTCTTCCCTCCCCTTGGAGTGGAAGGTTTCACATTGTATTCTCCTATCTATCCTCCTCCTACCTCCACCTGGGTTTCGGAGACTTTGATACCGATGGCCATCCAGGTACATACTGTCTCAACGCAGACAGCGGAGGCTTCCCTGTTGGCACCGATTACTCTTGGTGCCATGGCTCCTTTGGAACTGGGGCACTCTCAGAGCAGTGATTGGACTGTCAGCACCGTGGCACTTAGTTCAGCACCAGTTTTTTTCTGTGGTGCCATCTATGGCCACAGCTTTCACAGCAGCTATCAGTCCTCTCAGAGCTCCTCACCTGGAGTTAGGCTCCCTGGGGTGGGGTGTGACCCTGGTTCTGAAGTCATCCTTCTCGGTTCTGGGCTCCCGTCCCTGCTCAGGTGAGCCTGTTTTCCAGGTGATGGAGGGAGTTCTTGCTTCAACAGGGTCACAGTTGACACCACTGGCATCAGAACCAGAACGCCCCCTCTAGCTTCCAGCTGTCTTCACCCTCCTACTCTGAAACCTGAAGCATGGGAGTCGCAAGACATGCCCTTCAAGGGAACCCTTTCACCAGAGTCCTCCTCAGAAGATCCCACTGGGGAGCCACACCAGAAGAAACTTTGCAAGAGGAAGCATCTTGATTCCCCTGAGGAATCCATGACTGAAGACACTGATTGTGATGAGGGAGAAGGGTCCCCATGGTCTGCCCCAGAAGACGTCCCATTTGGAGACATTCTCGAGATCCTCAAGCAAAGGGGAAACTGGAAGCCCTCCAGCCCTTCTTTAGAAGAATCGGTGCTCCTGCAGGCTTTCCGTGTTTGGCCATCTACTTCCTGGGTGACCCCACCTGCAGATGAGCTCATTTGACTTATTGTGCAGATGCCTGGAAGGCCCTGGACAACATAGAACTCATCCCCCAGAGGCCAGATAAAATGTCCACCTCGGAAGACCAGCCCAATTGGTACAAACAACTGGTAGTCGATTCCATGGTCATGGCAGTGGCCACCAAGAGGGAACTGGCAGAAGATAGTTCCACTGTTCATCCCCTGAACAGGGAGTCCTGGGCTACGGACAGACTGGAGAAGTGGACCTACGCTTCAGCGACCTTTGCCATACGGTCGCTGAATTACCTGGCACACTTTACTCGCCTCCAAAGATACCTAATTTCAGAAATGTCTGCCTTTTGACAGAGGTACTACCTGAGGAGGTGCGTGACACTGTTGCCTCTCAGCTAGCTACCATGGAATCAAGATCAAACTCCTCAATGTGCTTGCTTTCTCACACTACTGAGGGGACAGCTCAAGCAGCAGCATTGGGCATCATTATGAGACGGCATGCTTGGATGCATTTGTGTGACTTTGCGGACCCCTTTAAATCTTCCTTTGTCAATGCGCCTGTTGATGAATCTTCCCTTTTTGGTCCCAAAGTAAGAGAAACACTTTCACATAGTGAGAAGGAAGGAAAGACCTTGTCTGCTGTGGGCATATGTTTTTCTACCCACCAGAGGTCCTACTCCAGGAATCAGAGAGGAGGAAAATTGTGTTTCAAGAAGTCCCAAGGATCTTTTCATGACACTCGTGATGAACAATCCCTGTGGGGTAGAGGGAGGAACTCATCTGGAAGATGCCCCTTTCAGGGCAGAAGGGGTCCACATAACCAGGGCACTAGAGATTCCTTCTCTGGCAGACCCTTCCAGCACTCCTGAACAGTGGCCTGATTGCTTTCCTCTGGAAGCAGTTGGGGATTGATTTTCCCTGCACCTACAAGGCTGGCAACTCATAAAAATGGATGCATGGGTGCAGAGGATAATATCCAGAGGCTATCATATCCCTTTTGACCTCACTCCCAGACCCATAAAATTAATCTGCAGTGTCCCACCCAGTCAGAGGGAGGTTGCAGCCTTAGAAATTGAAAAGCTGCTAAGAAAAAGGGTCATACAAACAGTCCCACCAGACCAAAGAGGATCCGTCTTTTACTCAAGATTCTTTTTAGTGCCAAAAAAGACAGGGGACTGCAGACCAATACTGGATCTTAGTTTACTAAACAATTTCATCAGACCTCAGAAATTCTGGATGGTCATGGTAAAGTCCTTTCTTCCCTTTCTGGGGAAGGACAACTGGATGTGCATCCATTGACCTCCAGGACACATATTACCACATAAAGATTGAGAAACCCTCCCAGAGATTTCTCCGCTTCTGGCTGGAAGTCAATCATTATCAGTTCAGGGTACTGCCCTTTGGTCTCTCAACAGCCCCCAGAGTGCTCACCAAATGCAAGGCAGTCGTAGTAGCTCATCTCGGATTCCAGGTGTTTCCATATCTAGATGATTGGCTCCTTACTGCCATGACCAGGAATCTTCTTATTCTCAGTCTCTCTTACACTCAAGGCCTTAATCTTCACCTAGGTATCACAATCAACATGGACAAATCACACATGTCTCCAACAAAAACACTGGAATTCATTGGAGCAATCTTTGACACAACATCCTGTCAAGCTTCCCTCCCTCTTCACAGGCTTTCAAAAATAAGAAACCAGATTCAAGCCCTCCTCCCACAGACATTTGCACCAGCATGCCTTATACTACAACTACTGGGGTCTATGGCAGCAACCATTACCTTGGTACCACTGGCGAGGTTGCACATGAGACTACTGCAGTGGCTCCTTTCATCACAATGGCCGATTTTCACTCACCCACTCGACCACATGAAATGCCTTACAAATCTTTGTAAGAAACAAATGCTTTGGTGGATGAAGCCAGAATCAAATCTTTGGTGTCTACCAGTCTGCCTTCCCCATTCTAGGGCCACAGTGACCACGGACCATTCCCTGATTGGGGGGGGGGGCAATTCCAAGGAAAGACAGTCCAAGGCACCTGGTCCTCCATGGAGGCCAATTTGTATGTAAATGTCCTGGAACTGAGGGCAGTTTTCTCGGCATTGCAAGCGTTCCACACATCCCTTCCTTCCAGGAGCATTTCAATTCAACTGGACAACATGTCAGTCATTTGGTACATCAACAAACAAGTCGGAACTAGGTCTTATCCCCTGTGTTGGGAAGCCATGAGAATTTGCCATTGGGTGATGGCTTCCAACCACTTTCTCATAGCAACACACATTTCTGGGAGTTCCAATCTTATTGTGGACAATCTGAGCAGAAACATTTTGATGCCTCATGAGTGGTCCCTCAAACCTATAATAGCGGATTAGATCTTCCACCACTGAGACAGGCCTTGCTGCAACCTGTTTGCTTCTCCCCTAAACAACAAATGCAGAAGCTATTTTGCCCTGATCCCCCCTCAGGGAGAGTCACTGAGGGATGCTCTGATGCACAATTGGCCCCTGGGTCTACTGTATGCCTTTCCCCCATTTCCCCTCATCCTGAAATTCCTTCAGAAAGCTCAAAGTTTGAGAAGCAGAGTGATCCTCATTGCCCCTTATTGGCCCTGTCAAGTCTGGCTCCCTTTCCTATGGCCTCACCTGATTCACAGCCCGTGGATCCTGGATCAATCCCAAGGTCTGCTGTCTCATCATCAGGGACTGATTCACCCAAATCTCCACAGCCTCAAACTCACAGCTTGGTTTCTCCACTTCCGATGATTACCAGGCTACCTGATATTTCATCCCCTGTTCATGAGATCCTTTTGGCTTCACACAAACCTTCCACCAGAAAAGTTTATTACAGTAAGTGGACTAGGTTCTCTAGATGGGCCAAAGAACATAACACAGAAAAGTTTATTACAGTAAGTGGACTAGGTTCTCTAGATGGGCCAAAGAACATAACACAGACCCCTTTTCCATGCCTATTTAGAAGATCCTACAATACCTCACTACCCTGTTGCATGCAGGAGCTTCAGCATCAACAATTACAGTGCATTTAGCAACTATTGCTAATTTTCACAATGGAATTGACAATTCATCTGTTATGTCACACCGACTGTGCAAAATCTTCATGAAAGGAGTATTACATATTAAACCTCCTGTCAAGCCTCCTATAGAGCCATGGGACTTGACTTTGGTGCTTCACTCATTAACAATTCCTCCCTTAAAGCCTTCTAAGTCCTGTGATGTGAAATTTTTGTCATGGAAAACTACTTCTAGTAGCCCTTACCTCAGTGAGAAGAGTATATGAGTTGCAGGCCTTGACTGTCAAGTGACCTTACTTGATTTTTCATAGGGAAAGTGTGTCCCTACATACTGACCCCTCCTTTTTGCCCAAGGTCATTTCTGTTTTTTCCATTAATCAATCTATTGACCTACCAGTTTTCTTTCCTCACCATTCAAATAGAGGGGAATACCTTATGGATACCCTCGATGTTCATAGGCAACTTTGTTTCTACTTGGAGAAAACTAAATCTTTCAGAAAAACAGATCAATTGTTTGTAGCCTTTGCAGGACCCAGAATGGGTAAGCCTGTTTCCAAAATGACTTTATCTTCTTGGCTCAGAAATGCCATTACTTTCATTTACCATCAGAACAAAGTGTCCTTACTTTCCAAAATAAAGGCTCGCTCTACTAGATCGATGGCTACTTCAGTGGCTTTTCATTCCAGAGCCTCTATAGATGATATCTGCGCAGCAGCAACTTGGGCAAGACCTCATACCTTTATCACTCATTACAAATTGGATTTGGCCTCCAGAAGAGCATCTTTTGATTCTATGGTGCTCAGGAATGTCCTTCCTTAGGGCCACCCAGGACTCAAGTAGCTGGTGACTCGGTCCTAACAGTAAGGAATGAATAAAGATTTACAACTTCGAATAAAGAAGTTATGTCTTACCATGATGTTCCATCTGTGTTGTAGATCTTTATTCATTCATTACTTCCTGCCCTCCTTCCCCCTGCCTAGACTTCTGGTGGACTTTAAGATTTCCTTATTAGTTAAGGTATCTGCTCAGACAGAGCCTCCTATTATCACTATTGTTACTTATATACTATAATGGTGGGCAAACTTGATCTGAAGAGACTATGAGAGGGGCACTGTGGGTAAGTCTTAGCTGAGAAATTTTGGCTGGTGCGAGCTTGGTAACGGCCATGTCGGTTCTGAGGTCGGAACCGAAGTCCTAACAGTAATGAATGAAGATCTATAACACAGATGGAACGTTATGATAAGACATAACTTCTTTTTTTGTAGTAACCGAAATGCAAGAAAAAAAACTATATACTTTACCTAATGTATATCGGTTACCAGGGACTACAGTAAAAATCTGGAAAACATATTTAGATATATTAGTTTCATATATGAGAGGATGCCTTATTATAGCTGGTGAATTTAATTGTATATTGAATAGAAATGATAGCAGTGCCACTAATAAAGCAAAACTCTGCTTCTGCTAAGGCATTATTACATTTATCAAATTTATATTGCATCTAATAATATCTGCATTTGATCTTACATAATTAGTAAATGGTTCAATAACTAAACAAATAATAAAGGTGACAAAGGACAGCTTTGCTTAGTACCTTTATTAATTTTAATTATGAGAACTATAACAAAATATAAGGAATTTAGATATAGATGATTATTAAGTTTTATAAAATCATTTGCAAATTATATATTTCAAGTAAATTAGGCAGGTATGGCCATTCAGCAGAATCAAATGCCTTATTTAAATCTAGACTTATTATTTATAGCTCTTTTTTCATGAAATGTGCATAATCTATTTGCATAATTATTATTTATATAATCTTGCATCTGTCTGTTTAATATAGATACAGTCTGATCATCATCTAATAATGAAAGAAAGTGTTAGGATAGTCATAAAAAATTATAATCAATATTTAGGAAAGATATATATCTGTAAGAGAACATAAAGATGAATCCTTATCTCATTTTAAAATGGGAGAGATTAAAGCTTATTTCCAAGAAGATGCTATGCTAATTGATTTAGTTCAGCAATAACTTTTAATGAACTAATTAGAAAATCATGGGGTAATAGGATCATAGGAGGTTACAAGGCTATTGGCCCTAGGGTTGTTACAAGCCTAGCCATGTTTTAAACCTTGTTTCCCTCATAGACGAGAGAAACAGTCTATTTCAGGGCCCGAATTTATGATCAGCACTGACTGCTTATATCCAAAAGGGACATAAGAGAAATCCCTGGGATGAATTTACGGTTTCCCATCCACTTGTCCATATTATGCTTAAATAAGGTAATTGAGGAGCTTTGTTTAACTTGAACTGGGAGTTTGTTCCAGAGGACTGGCAGCCTCTGGAAGACATATCTGTCTCTCCAACAAGTCCTGTTTATGTTGCAGGCTAGGTTAAGGTCTCTAGAGCAAGTGAGTCTTGTTCCATTAGATTTGTGGATGTGCAGCATTTCCATTAAGGCAGGGTCAGAGACTGCTCTGTAGGTCAGGCACAAGTTGCCTCTAAGCAGTTTATACAATACAGAGTATAGTGACAGTGACTTCCATCTGTCTGTGTAGGTCATGTGATGAAGGCCTTGAATTTACTTGGCGAGAAATCTCTGATGTCTCCAGCTGCTGCAGGTGTCTGGTGAGGTACATACAGAAGGCAGCATTATAGCCTATTATTGGTCTGATGAGGGATGAGTGCAGAGGAGTTATAACCTTATTCATTTTGGATGCTATTATCTTACTTATGAGATGGGCAATGTAATCAACCTGCATTCCCAAGTGTCTTACCACCGGGTTTGAACTTAAGGGGTACTGTTAATTTTGTAATTTGCAGGGACTTCATTTTTTCCAAAGGGGATGATAATGCATTTATCTCTGTTAAGTTTGAGACTATGGCTTTGGCATCAATCATTTGTCTGTGTAAGCCCTTTTTGTAGTATGATGGCATCTTTTTGCATTTCAATGACTGCAACCAGTCTGCAGTCATCAGTGAACTTGGTAAGCCACAGGCCATCTATATTCACCTGAATATCTGAGAAATAGATTACAAACAGAAGTGGACCCAGCACAGATCCTTGTGAAACACCACTAATAACAGGTCTGCTGGTAGAGGTGGAATCCCCTACTTTGACTATATGCATTCTGTTGGTAAGCCAGTTGGCTACCCAGTTGGGTGAGTTAATCAATAATACCTGAGTAAGGGATAGTGTCAAAGGCCTTCGCTAAGTTGAGATAGACAGTATGCACTGTTTTGCCTTCATACAAGGCTTTGGTGACATTTTCAAAGAAGTCCACCAGGTTTAACAAGCATGCTCTGCCTTTAATGAAAGCAAATTGGGTTGAGTCAAGAGTTTGAAGGTCTTGTTGATTATGTCCATGATGATTCTTTCCATGGCCTTACAGATAACACTGGTTAGGCTTATAGGTCTATAATTTCCAGAGTTGGACTTTGTTAACACAAATGCTATGGAACAGATAACGCTGGTTAGGCTTATGGATATATAATTTCTGGAGTTTGTTGAAGGATCTCCTTTGTGCAAAGGAATCACAGTTGCAGTTTTCCATCAGGTGGGACAAAGCCAGTACTTAGACTGTGGTTGAAGACAGTATCCATTGGTTCCACCAGCTCCTGTTTTAGACCATTTATTAAGCAGCCTGGGATGCTGTCCAGGCTCATAGAGGCTGTGTTTTTGGCCTTGGAGAGGGTGGTTATGACCTGTTCATTGGAGATATTAGGTACAAGACTGGTGATGGGTATATATTTGGCGTAAGATTGGTGGGACATTGGAGTGAAGTTTTCACTGAATCTGTCTGCTAGCAGGTTGGCAATTTTTGCAGGTTCCATATGAGTGATACCTTCTACTAGTCTGTTGCAATTCGGAGCCATCCCTTCAACATTTTGGATGTAGTTATACAGTGCCTTGTGATTATCCTTAGCCAGGGATGCTAACTTGGTTTCATAGCTAGATTTGGAGGACCTAACAAGATATCCTATTTGCTTATTCAAGCTGTGAAGGGTCTTTCCTCTGCTGAGATCTTTCCTTCTTGTTCTTAGTCAGCAGTTTCTTTCTCTTTTTGTATAACCTGTTTCTGCTAGATGTCCACCAGGGTGGTTTGTTTTTTTTCATGAGGATCCTGATTTAATCCTTCAGGTACAGTTGAGTCTATATACTTGTATAGGTGTGTGCACAAGGCATTAGTGTACTCCTCTGTATGGGAGACACTGCTGTCAGTGGTGCGAATGAGGGTTTGAAACTATTCATGCCATCATGCAGGAGGCTATAGTTTGCTTTTGAGAAATGTTTTAAACCTTTTCTCACCAAAGGGGTTAGTTGTGATTACTTTCAACAAAAACAGATTTGTGATCTGACCTTACCAGGGAAGGCTCCACACATGGGGTGGTGCAGCGATCTCACATGTTGGTGAGCAGTAGGTGAAGGATATTTGAGCCCCTTGTGGGGGTGCTGGCTATCTGTTCCATAGCATTTCTGTTAACAAAGTCCAGGAATCTAAGAGCTAGCGTATTAGTGTTCATATATGTTGCCCAGTGGATGGTGGGATTAGTTAAAGTCACCCATGACTAGGGTGTTTGGCTGTATTGTGAGTGACTCAAGTAGGTCCAGATAGGCAGTGTGGTTTACCTGGTTCATGGTGGGGGACCTACAGCTAACAATGATATGGAGAGGTGGTCTTTCTTACAGGTACCTCTAGGGAGTTGTACTGTTTAACCAGTCTTGAGGTACATTTGTCTTTGATGAAGATGGATACATCTCCCCCTTTGGTTCTTTCACATAGGTTCATAGGTGTGTACTAGGCTAATGGCCCTGGAGCCTTTATAAGCCTAGCCAATAGAAGAGCACTGGCATCATGCCGCCCGACGTTAGCTCCCAGTGCCTCTATTAAGTACAGCCACTGGAGTGATCCCCGGGGTGAACTTTCTATTTCCTATCTGCTCATCAATATTTCTCTCGAAGAGGGACAGTGAGGTGCTCTGCTTGACATATATGGGAAGTCTATTCCACAGCATGAGCAGTCTCTGAGTGAGGAAAGTGTCCCTCCAGCTTGTTCAGTAGATTGTGGTAATGAGGTTGAGGTTTCTGAAGTGTGTGGTGCGGAAGGACTGGGATTTCTTTAGATATAACATTTCTAACAGAGCTTAGCATTTCTAACAACATTCATTTTGTGGTCTGAGAATAATAATATAATTTTCTTCAGCTTTGTTATATTTTAATTTCTTAATTTTTTCTTTTATTTTTGACATTGTAATAGCTTCTTCAATTTTCTTTATGCATTCTAATGTTAATATATTATATTTTCATTTTTAATTATATTTATATATTCAATAACACTACTAGATATATTTATGTCATTATAATTTTTTTCTAAAACATTCTATGACATCTCCTGTATCAGTAACTATTTTTTGGTATATTGACAAGTAATCTCTTTAATATAATTAGATTTATTTTTTAGATCTGATAGTCTGTGTAAGTTGGGGGTGTTA
Source organism: Protopterus annectens (assembly GCF_019279795.1). Classification (NCBI taxonomy): domain Eukaryota; kingdom Metazoa; phylum Chordata; order Ceratodontiformes; family Protopteridae; genus Protopterus; species Protopterus annectens. The sequence goes on along the minus strand of NC_056750.1, from coordinate 213,747,302 downwards.
AGAAATAACTTTGTTATTTAACTTTCTCTAGGCTTATTGAAACTTTATGTTACATATTTTCCATATATTTTAAATTTAAAACTTGTATTTCTGCCTCTACATTTTTTTTATATTTTTGTAATATGAGCTTTAAATTATCATTGTTAGTCTACAACTCCATTAGGTCTTTATTCCATTCTTTTCTTTTCCCTAAATGCCAAAATGTTATTTTACCTCATAAATAAGCTTTAAGGGAATCCCACAGAATAGTATCCAAGACTTCTCCATTATTATTAATATCTTTACAATCTTTTAATTATGATATGTAAGCTGGCAATCTATTATGTAAGATTAACTTTCTTGACTTAATCAAAAATATAAAAGTAATAGTATTATGGCCCAGTAAGGGGCATGGAACAATATTGATCTTCTCTATTCTTGTTACTAAATCATTTGAAACAAAAGCTTTATCAGTTTTAACTACGGGTAATATATATTCATCTTTGCCTTCTTTAATATATTCTCTAAATTATTTTGAATTAAATTTAGGTTTAACTTTTAATAAAAAAAGTTCAGTTAATTAATAAAAAAAAATTATTAAAAAACAATAGTGAACTTAATCAGAATAATACATATTAAGGTATAATATCAACACACAAACTTTAAACATTTAGTAACAATTGTAGCTATAATTTGGATAACATTGTTCAGTTAATTAATACATGGAAAAACCTTTTCTACTATGGAAGAAAGATTGATTTTAATTAAAATGATCATTTTACTTAAGATTTTATATATCATTCAAACTACTTCTAGTTTTCACTGTAGGAACATTATAAGAAATGTAATCCTATATTTCAATTTTTTTGGTAAATTAATAAATCAAGAACAGCTTTTGAACACAATATAAGAAATTGGGAATCTGGTGATATTGGGTTCCCTCATTTTGAAATATATGCAATCCATTTTGAAATATATGCTTTATCATCAGTTGTCAAATTAGTATTTCTATGGATTAATATATCTTATACAGTCAAATGGAAATCAATATATAAAATATATGGTTGAATAACAATGAAAGCACTTTCAAATCATTCTGTCAAATACTACTTATATGGTTATTGAAAAAAATATTTTGCTAAAAGTACTGATAAACCATCAAATTCATATTTTAGTAATAATATTATTCTTTTTTAAAAAATATTTTAGAAATCCAGATATAAAATCATGCTTCTTTACCTTATTTACTATTGCCTTTACTGATGATTTCTAAACTCCTCAAACATTTCTAAAATACTGACTTTAAAGAATAATAGCTTAATTTTTTGGGAATAAATTTAAAATATGACCTTGACATAAAAAAACTGGCTTCCCATACAAAGTAATAGACAGTATACAATATCCAAAAAAATAATTAATGCCAGATACAATTAAAAACATATATTCTATAACTGAATTTTTAAACAAATCTGAATGAAACAGCAAGGTTAATAAATCTTGTTATTTAAAATATATAAAATAATAAGAAATTATAAATAATTTACTAAAAGCAATTATTTGGATTATTCTACATAAATTAATCTCTCTCAGCCTTAACAGAAGATGGAAAAATGGTCTTGAAATCATCAGTGAATGCCCCTTCTCTATATTAAAAATTATATGAATGGAAAAATATGCAAAGAGCTTTTATCAGTCTCATAAAATATAAGATATGTATGAAAAATAAGACAATAGATGCTGAAGATGTAAATCCATGTTGAAAGTTGATTGGTAAAATGTGTTTTTTAATGGGTTGTTGCACAATTGTTTGAAATGAAATAAATAATTTTATACAAGATTTACAGTCTGATAATTTTAACCTTACTAAATCTTTAATTTTATTTAATGCTCCAATGTCTGGTAACATTCCAGAATTACAAAAAAAATATCTTCTTTGGAGTATATTAGCAATAGCTAGAAAAGTAGCAATTAAAAACTGAAAGAATGAAACTACACCCTCAGTTGTGGAATTTATTAACTGCTAAAGTTGTTTGTCAACATGAAATAAAAACTACTGAACCACTAAAATTACTTCTAATTAAGTTAAGTACTTTATTAGAGAAACATTGCGGAATTATTTCATATATATATATATATATATATATATATATATATATATATATATATATATATATATATATCTATATTAAATAACTAGTAACTGAAAATATCATAGAGTAGTTTGATGTAGACATATTTGTAAATAGTTATTTATCATTTTAATATGCTGAGCATTTTTGTACTGTACATATCTTAAAAGATTAATAAACTATTATTAAGAAAAGGAAATTACAGTGCAGACTTCCAGAGCTCCATTGGAGGAAATGAGTTAACTGTAATTACTTAAAGAGATAAACCATCTCTAATCTTTTGTTTTTTTTTTATAGGAATTTCTATGGAAGAAGACCACCTCAAAGGAAGTGCTTTGGACCAGTCTAATTATTAATCTTGATATTTTCCATGCATATCATATAATGTTGTATAAGAAATACTGGAAATAGTGGGCATGAAGCCAGTCATGCCTTTTAAAAACTGTATTCCTGCTTCTGCAGAAGGTATGTAATTAAGGTTTGTTGTCCTAGTAAAGATGCACTGGAATGTTCAAAAAGAAACATGCAATACAACAATGAAACACAAGGCCTTATCTGATAGACATCTGCTTAACAGCTGCACTGATTATCTGTTTTCAGCAAAGACCAAAAAGTGCCATTACTAACTATAAACCTCAGCGCTGGATATATAAAACTATACATCATTCTGCTTCCTGGACATTAAGGTGCTGCAAAGTTAGAAAGGGTGACAAATTCACAGAACATGGAAGAAAGCAATGGCTACAACACCTTCCTCTTCCTGGTTGTGTACTGTGGAAAGATAAGCAACTAGGGCAATGGCTGAACTTCAACAACTGCAGAGAAAGAACAAAGGAATTTTAAATCCTCTTTGCGCCTGAAATATATACACCATAGAGGAACTGAGTCAGTCAGTCATACTTTCAAATATTCATTTATTCATACTTCTAGCTCCAGTCACACATATACTGCTGCTGGCTGGCAGCTAACAAACAGACAGACTCTGATACAGCCTTACTGGTGGACTGCTGAACTGATATACACCATAAGGACAAAAAAGACTATGATTCTGCATCTTGTTAAATCAGGAACTGGTCATATCACTATGGCAGTCCCATTTTAGAATAAAGGAGGGTGCAGTATGCCATAGAAGTATTGCACAATGTCTATCTGTAACTAAACTGGATTCTTGTTTACATAGAAGCCACCTTGGACATGCAAGCAACTATTGTCAAGTTTTTGAATTCCTAGAAATGGAGTGGATACAGAACACAAGACTATATTCCAGTGCTCATCAAGGACCAGGAGAACCTTAAATAAGGAAAATATACTAACTGAAAACTCATGCACACTTATTTTCCTTCTTATACTAAACAGGTATGCCTTCCTACTACCCAGAACTGATGCAAGTAAATTGATGTTTATGTTCTGACTTTCCTGCTGTACAAGTTCATTTTTAATGATTGATGTCCATTTGAAATTAAGTTAATAATGAATTTCTTAAGTGATCATAACTTCCATTTTTATACAAAAATTCAATCTAGCAAGTGCTAGCTCTTTAATTTTAGCTTGAGTGTAATCTCGAACAATATGTTTGAAAATAGAATGAGTAAGTGTTGAGCCAGCTTATCCCCACCCACAGACAAATGCATTAATTCTAATATAAATTATTACATTACAGACTAACTGTTTTGACATAGCTGTGAAGAATGTTTCCCAGCCCAAGAGTGACTATCTGTTGAGATACATGATGTTTAACTTATTTTTCTTTATAGGAGTCCCTGTGGAAGAAGGCCAACTCAAAGGAGGGATGTCTGACTGGTCTTATTATCTCTTCCCTCAGTTACCCTGTGAATAATCTCCCTGACTCTCTCCTAGTCCTAGAGAAGATAGCACATCCAAACTTATATTATACACTAGAACAACTGAAGAGGATGTGGCTAAACCCATTTCATGATGGCTAAAAGGACTGCACCACACCAGCAGAAGATGGAGAGGTAACTGTGTGTTCTGAGGAACAAACAATGGCCACTGCAGGTTTACCCACTATTGGCTGAGCCACAGGCTAAACCTGTGGAAATGTCAAGAGCTCCTGAGTAAGTACTTTTTTTCTTTCTAGGAACAGCAGGAATGGAACCAACAGGACCAGAGTAAGTAGTATGCTGTAGCCGGGAAAGAGAAGTCAAAAGCAGTTAGTTTTGCTGGAGTGAGAGGGCTGGAAGATAAGTTGTCATCTAGTGTACACAAGCAGTGCACTTACAATCACACTTCTTGTCCTGGATCTACTTTAATAAAAAAAAAAAAAAACACTTACTTGAACTTCATAACGTTGAAACCACTTCAGCAAAATGGCATGTTATCGGATACCTGGACCATCGCATTGTCACTCTGGGAAACTAACCACTGGGCCACCATGGTGAACTTTGCTCTTTTCTCCACTATAGTGTGATCTTGGAGTTGGTATATTTAGTAAAGGATGTCAGGGGCAAAGTTCCCCATATGGGTGGGTTTGATTTACTTCAGTTTGTATTTTCACCATGCTAACCCAGTGGTTAGTTCCCAGAGTGACAATGTGATGTTCCGGGTGTTCGATAATATCTAATTTCTCTGAAGTGGTCTCGACATTATGAAGTTCAAGTAAGTGTTTTTTTTCAATTATATAAAGTAGATCCCTTGTCCCAGCCCCTACACAATGTAAAAGCACAAGCAGCAATTTCCCTGTCAGTACTACCTTTACTAAGATAAAACACTGACAGTAAAAGAAAAAATGGCAGGTAGGTTGTTACACAGTAAACATACGCACTACGCTGTAAAAACATGTCCCTGCCCATCTCAAACTGAATCTTTCAGTCATAAAATTTAAAGTTTACACAAACAAAACATATATGTATACAAAATTAGCCCCTAATTAGCTAAATAGCACAGGTAGCTAAAAATAAGAAGTCCCTGACAGGCAACATTGTATATTAATAAAATATTAAGTTTATTAAAGGAGAAATACCAGTTTAGTCAGAAAATAAAATAAATAATATTTACTAAAAAGGAAAACAATTTCAGTGTGGAAGGGTTTGCAAACAGGGATTATCTGATAGAAATAGAGCTCTTGGCCAATTACTGCTCCTGTTAAGCCCCAGAGATACTTCTTGAGGTAGCAAGACGGTACTGAAAAAATATTCACTCTGACTGCTGATTTCTCTCTTGCGGGGTAGCTAATCAGCAGTCAGTGAAGGTATGGGGGAGCCAAAGCTTTGTGAAACTTGCCAATTGTTTTCAGATGCAGGGAAACAACCCATACAGCCTAAAGGCTAGTGCAGCAGTGGAAATGATGAATATCTTGAAATGTGGGTTACAGAGTCAAGCGCCAAAAGGAAAAAGTACCTGAGTAAGAGTGCTTCCCCATTCAGTCTATCATCCTAGATTCCTTATTTTAAGGGATGGACTGTGAAGTCTTCTACAGAAAGTTCCTTCATAGTGTTCACCATCACAATAATAGAGCCCACATGCAGGCTCTTCCTCCAATATGGTCTGTCCTTGGGGGGACACATAATTTATCTGGTTTGCACAGTATAGGCCCAAACATGTCAAACACACATCATGACTTCTCCATCACCAGGTTGATCAGTTGGTCAGTAGGAGGTACCACCCAGGATGTAAAAGGTGTATGAGCTCCTCAAATAACACCTCCTCTTCTGCGGAAGGGGAGAACAGTGGGCCACGTACCCCTCTGGCAAATCAATTTCAAAATCTGTCTGAATATGGGATTGTCAGGAGGAGACTGGGGGAGACCTTCCCCTTCACTGAGGTTGGTGTCTAGAGTGAGTTATTCCATAGGGGAATATATGTGTCTCCTCGTACATGTTCACTTCCTGGGAAACTGAAAGGGGGAGTCTTCCAAAGACCCAGAAGTGCTATGGTTTCCTTGTTGAAGGAAAAACTTGAGGTTTGTGGTGCTGCTCTGCCCACTGGGTCACTGATGAAGGCTCAATGACTCACACAGAGCAGTGTCTAAGGGAGAAGCCTAGACAGATGATGCACTCCTTTCCTGCACTATGGATCGGTGATCATTTTCTTGAGGAACTCAAATGCCTACTCAGGACGCAGTGGCTCCCAGAAAACCCCTGATGGTGCCAAATTTATCCTCAAACATGAGAAGGCCAACAAGAGTGTCCCAGTACCAAGGAACTGACTAGCTACTGCACTGCGATTGATGCTGACATCTTAAATGTGAAAGTCCGAGAGACTGAAAATGGCATAGACTAGGGTGGTACTGAGGCCAGGTCCAAAGACTTGTCACCAAATCCACAGCACCAAAACCAAATCAACTTTGAGGAAATCCATACTGAATTGGTTTGATGGGGTCATTGTACCAAAGGAGTGGACCCAAGATGCCAAAGTATGATATAATGGTAATGAGGTTGGCTCCAATGTCACAATACCACATTATGAGTCAAGAAAGGAGCTAAAGTAATGGGAGTTCATGGGCCAGGCCAAGCCATCCAGGAAACATAGGGGAATGGGATGACACCCATTTCTAACTGTGCCTTGACAAAGACCCTCATCATATGATCCCAGTCAAATCTGGTACACTCCTGACAGACCTGCTAGACCTAAACAAGGAAGTGAAGGGGAAGCAAAAGCCAACAAAACTAAAGTTCCCCTCTCTAAATTTTGGTTACTAGATGATTCTCTTCTTGGAGACTTTTCAGAGATGAGGAACCAACAGGTAATAAAATTGGTGGCTTGGGAGCAAAAGGCTCTGACCAGATTGGAGTTCAGGCTTAAGTAGAATGTGACACCTTTGGAGGGGAGCCAATGGGTAATCTTCAATTTTTCCTTTTCTTCTCTCTTTGTCTCTCTACCCACCCTTCTCCCTCTCTTTACCAATTTCCTTACCAATGGATTTTCCCTTAGACGTCTCCAGAATTAGTGGGGGAGTAGTCACTTGAGAATGAGTTTGTACTGCCACTCAATCAATGTGTGATGCCTGAAGGCCTTGCAAATTTTGCACAAAGCATAGAGGTGGTCCTAACCCAGGCACACAACACACAGATCATGTGCGTCCTGAGGCAGAATGTTGTGGTAGCACTTTTCGCACCTCTTGAAACTCAAAGCTTTGTCCTTAGCTATCAACAGTGAAGAGCAATAAGCTAATGTAATCTAATGCTCAAACAACAAAAAGTACTATCTAAAAAATAGAGTCAATAAATATAGTAACACAGCAGTGAGAATGAGAAGTTATGTACCTACCATAACGTTCCATGTTAGTTGTCTTCTCTCGCCTTCTTTCTTGCTTGATGGGTTCGGAGCCGATCCTCGGCTCCGACTCGGCACTTTGCTAAGCTCGAGAGTCACTTTTACCAGCTCGAGGCAGCCCCATATCCCATGATGCAAGGCGGTAAGTACCCAGATCTCGTTTGTTGTCTATAGGCAATAACACCTAGCATAAAAAACTTCCCAAAAGGAAGAAAGAAGGAGAGAAAAAGCCTGAAGGATGGTTTTGGAGGACCAGTACTGTATGGTCTTAAGAAGCATTCTTCCATGTAGAGAGAAAAGGTCTGTCCAGGCCAGGGGGAAGGAGGGAGGGTCGCAAGAAAGAAGGCGAGAGAAGACAACTAACATGGAACGTTATGGTAGGTACATAACTTCTCAATGTTAAGTTGTCAATCTCGCCTTCATTCTTGCTTGATGGGACCGCATCCCTAGCACCTCTATCCTGGGTGGCTCAATGGAACAGACTCTTGAGAACTGTAGAGCCAAAACTGGCTCTGTCCCTGGAGGCCAAATCCAATTTGTAATGAGAAATAAAGGTATGAGGAGTGGCCCAAGTGGCTGCTGCACAAATAGTGTCTAATGGAAGTCTAGCTTGAAAAGCTGTGGAAGTGGCTAAGCTTCTGGTTGAATGCGCTTTAGGTTTCGAGCACAGCTGTTTTCCCCTGAGCTGATAAATTTCAGAGATGACAGAAGAAAGCCATCTAGATAAGGTCACTTTTGAGACGGAAGGCCTTTTTGTTATCAGCATAAGAAACAAAGAGCTGATCGGATTTCCTGAATTGTTTTGTTCTGTCCAAATAATATCTGAGTTGGCGGTGAACATCAAGATAATGTAACTTTTGTTCCGATCTGTTTGAGTAGTTTGGGAAAAATACAGGAAGATCAATAGCCTGATTCAAATTACTCTTTGAGGCGACCTTAGGCAAAAGGTCGGATTAGTTCTCAATGATACTCTGTCTTTGTGGAAGACTAAATAGGGGGGGGCGAACAGAGAGAGCATGAAGTTCAGATACCCTCCTAGCCGATGTAATAGAAACCAGGAATAAAGTTTTCCATGAAAGAAATTTCAGGGAACATGAAACAGCTGGCTCGAAGGGAGGAAGAATCAAGGATGTCAGCACTAAATTTAGGTCCCATTGAGGAGGAGGACTCCTGATTGGAGGTTTCAGGAGAAAGATTCCTTTTAAGAAGGCTCTACAAAGCCTGTGGGATATAATGTTGTGATCTGCGAACCCGACATGAAAGTTCGAGATAGCAGCCAACTGAACTTTGACCGTGGAAGAAGAAGAGCCCGCGTGAAAGATTTCGCTAAGAAATCCAAAACTGCTTGTACTGGAGCAGTAAAGAGATCAATATTTTTAGCTTTTGCCCAACAAGAAAAGCGTTTCCATTTGCTAGTATAAATCCTCCTAATAGAGGATTTTAGGGAAGCTACTATGATGTCCCTAACAGGATTAGAGATCATAGGAAGCCTGGCTAAGGAAGGAAGTGGAGCAACCATGCTGTGAGGTTGAGAGAAGGGACAGACAGCTGACCCGATTGGTGAATCAGAAGGTCTGGCACTGGGTCCAGATGCCACGGCTGCACCAAAAGGTGACGATGGAGGAACGGAAACCAAATCTGTCGAGGCCAATAGGGAGCAATGAGAATCATTTTGGCTCTCAAAACGGTGGCTTTCTGGAGTACTTGTGGAATCAGCGGAAAAGGAGGAAAGGCATAAAGAAGTCCCTGGGGCCAATCCTGGGTTAGAGCGTCTCTGGGGGGGATGGCCTGGCAGTGGGAAGAGAGAGAAGAAGTCTGGGCATTTGCTGTTTTGGGGAGTAGCAAAAAGATCGCAACATGGATGGCCCCATTCTAGAAAAATCTCCTCCACTATAGATTGTTTGAGAGACCACTCATGAGGCATGAGAATAGCTCTGCTCAATCTGTCCGTTAAAATGTTGGTTTTCCCAGGGATATGCATTGCTACCAGAAACCGATGAGAGGAGATCACCCATTGCCAAAGTCTGAGAGCTTCTCGACACAAGGGGTAGGACTTGGTTCCGCCCTGTTTGTTGATATACCATACTGCAGACATGTTGTCTGTGTGAACTGCAATTGTTCCCAAGGGAAGAAAGTCGTTGAGGGCTTGTAACGTTAAAAGCACTGCTCTCATCTCTAGGACATTTATATGCAGGTGGTATTCAAACGGTTGCCATGTCCCATGAACCATCCTGCCCTGATAATGAACCCCCCACCCGATCAGGGAGGCGTCCGTAGTGACAGTGGCTACCAGGGCTGGGGGTACAAAGGATCTGCCTTGGTGAATCTGGGGAGAAGTAATCCACCATGAAAGATGATTCCTGCAAATTTGTGTCACCAGTATTTGGTGACGCATCGGAAGTTGTTGGTAAGACCACTGAGTGAACAACATCCACTGAAGCAGGCGCATATAGAAGCGGGCCAGGGGAAGAAGGGTAATGGCCGCAGCCATGAGGCCCAACACCTTTAGAACCATTCTGGCTTGTACTTTCTTGCTGGCTAGGATGATCCTCACGTGACTTTGTATATCTGAGATTCTTTGGTCTGTGAGGGTTGCTGACATCCGAACAGTGTTTAAGTTTGTGCCTATGAAAGTAATAGACTGGCAGGGCAATAAGGAGGATTTTTCGTAGTTGATCGAAATTCCCAATTGAGTGCAAAGATTTATTGTGTAATCCCTGGCTTGAAGAAGTTGATGCCTGCTGGTGGCTGAAAGGAGCCAGTCTTCGAGATACGGAAACACCTGGAATCCTTGACGTCTCAGGTGAGCCGTGACCACTGCCATACATTTGGTGAACACTCTGGGGCTGTAGTGAGACCAAAGGGCAGGGCTCTGAATTGGAAATGACTGGACCCCAGCCGAAAGCGGAGAAACCTTCTGGAGCGTCTGTGAATTTTTATGTGATAGTACGCATCCTGAAGATCTATTGAGCACATCCAGTTGTCCTTCTCTAGGAAGGGCAGAATTGACTGAAGTGTGACCATTCGAAATCTTGTCTTTCTCACAGACTTGTTGAGTCTGCTGAGATCCAATATTGGTCTCCAGTCTCCCGTCTTTTTGGGGACCAAAAGAAGCTTGAGTAGATTCCGGCTCTGAATGGTCTGTTGTAACTGGCTGAATGGCTCTTTTTTGTAGAAGTTTTAATACTTCTAACTCTGCAATTTCCCTTAGACCGGGTGGTACATCTGGAAGGGAATTTGAGTGAGAGAAAGGACTTTCCTCGAAAGGAATTTTGTAACCCTCAGATATGATCGACTGTACCCATCTGTCTTGAGTGAGGGAACGCCAGGCTTCTGGGTACAGCGATAGTCTTCCCCCGACTGCCTCCAAGGATGGACAGTCGGGCAACATCTCAGGGATGCTGAAAGGGCTTGTCAGAGAGAGGCTCTCTGCTTCCCTGGTTTTGTGGACCCCCTCTGCCTCTAGAGCAGTGTCTGTTATTGTTACCCCCTCTGCCTCTAGGGGTAAACTGACCACATGTATCTGGCGTGACTCCTTGGGATTTGCGGAACCACATCTTGCCACCCTTCTGTCCTTTAGGGTAAGGTCTAGAAGGAGTGGAAAAACGGACCCCTACGGCAGAAAGAGTCTTGCCGTCCTGCTCACACCTGGTCAATGTATCCTTCACTTGAGGGCCAAACAAAGCTGACCCATCAAAGGGAGAGTTTGTGAAGGACGCCTTAAAGGGATCTGCAAAATTACAGAGCCGCATCCAAGCTTGGCGTCTAAGAGCCACACCTGTACCTGCGGCCCTACTCGCTCCATCTGCTGCATATGATATCAGTCGCATGGAGGAGTTAGCAATAGAATTAAGGATTCCTAGCTGCGAAGCAATTTTTTCTTGAGCCCCTGCAGCTGTGGGATCCTGTACTACTTCACCTAGCTCCTTAAGGATGTCCCTTTGGAGTCTGGTGAAGTGACATAAGTAGTTCAGCGAACGCATAGCAAAGGTCGCTGAAGAGAACATCCACTTACCATACCTATCCATGGTCCTAGAGTCCTTATTAGGAGGATGGACAGGTACGGAAGGATCTGCAAGTTCCTTCTTAGTGGCAGCCGCCACCACCATGGCATCAGCAGGGACACCTTTCGTAAGGAATTGCTTATCCGAAGGGGCAGTAATAAATTTTGACGGCCTCCTAGGAACTGGCTCTACAGAGTCAGGAGCAGCCCAAGCCTTTCGAGCAATAACCTCCATGAGGGGGTCGAAAGGCGGAGACACCCAGGAGGTGGAGGGCCGAGATCCAAACGCCTCTAGGTATACCGACTCATCCTCAGAGGGATTATTGGAGGGCCAGTTTCCCCTGTTTTAGGAGTTCTAGGATGTCTGAAAAGGAGACATCCTCAGAGGGGGATCTTGGGGATACCTCTGACTCATCTAAGTCGGTATCTGAAGTGATAGACTCAGGGGAGTCTATGTGTTTCCTCTTACAAATCCTCTTGCGCGGAGGATCCCCTGACTGATCAGGAGAATCCTCGGAAGAGGGGGTTCTTCCCAGTGGGGAAACCTGAGGCGGAGGATCTCTGGGTCCGGGAGCAAGAGAGATGGCAGAGATATCGACAGGCACCGTAGAGGGAGGAGCTAAGGGAACAGACATCTGGCTGAGTCCAGTGGCCAGCACACTCTTCATCATCTCGAAGGCCCCCCTCCCAGGGAGGTCCGAGAGAACCCGTTCCGAAGAAACCGGAAATCCAGGGCCCACCGAAAGGGAAGGCTCCGAGGCAGATGTCGGAGCCGAGCTCACCAAGGCCGAGGCTCCAAGGGGAAGAGTGGGGTCAGACAAGGGTCCGATGCCACTCACCCCCTCGGAGGAGACCAGGGAAGTCCGACCACCGAATCCCTCTAAGGAAGGTCTCGAAGAGGAGATAAGAGTAGATGCTGAGGGAGCAGAAGGGGGGGGTATCCGCCCCTCAGCCATAGCAGAAACTATTCCCGAAGACTCCAGCTCCAAACTCTGAGGTAGAGTCGAAGGAGGAACTACAAGAGGGTGTGAACTAATAGTCGTCTGTTGAGACGGACTATGTAGCATCTGGGCCAGTGCCTGTGATTTCAATAATCTACTGACCACCCTCTCTAAATCATGGTCAGAAAGCCTGGATGACCTAGATGATCGGCTCCGATGGCTCCGTTCCGAGAGGAGAGGTGAGGCCGGAGCCGAGAGTATCGGTTCCAAGGAAGGGGACCTGGACCTCTTCCTCGAAGGAACCATCGGAGCCGAAGAAACCATAGATGCAGTCGGAGCCGAGGACTTTTCGGCACCGACAGAAGGTCTTGATGCATCTGCTCCAGCCGGAGCCGATACAGACATAAAAGTAACGGTGTCGGAGCCGGTCGGCGCCGACACTGAAGCCTGAGCCACATGGTGGTCGGAGCCAGTCGGAGCCGACACCGATGTGACTGAACCAGTATCGGCACCGATAGCCATCGGTGCCGAAGGTTTATGCAAACCAGGATCGGCTCCAGCTGGAGCCGATCTCGACTCAGAAAGAGTCGGAACCAAGGCCGCAGGCTTAGACACAGAAGCCTGGGCCTTGGAAGACTTTGAAGTCTTGCTCGGAGCCGACTTAGCCGGAGAGCCCTCCGGTTTAAGAAGACTCCTTAAAATCAATGTATTCCTCCTCTCCTGCAGGACTCTCTGGCTAAAAGAATGACAAATCGCACAGGAGTCCTGCAGGTGGAGAGGTCCCAGGCAGTATAAGCAAGAAGTGTGACCGTCTGTCAGAGACATCTTCTGACAGCACGAGTCACACTTCTTAAAGCCTGAGACCCTTTCTTTGGACATAGTTGCAGAATACACACACAACACAGTCCCAATAAGAACAAGTTATCCCAAAAAATATTGAGAAACTAACCTCTCACACACACACACACACACACACACACACACCCTGACAAGGGGGGGATGGGAGGGGAGAAGGCCTGACTAAAAAAATTAAGGAGGGAGGGAAATTTTAGTCAGAAAAGGGCTTAATATAAACTAAAAACGTTAAATATAAAATTTAAAAGTGAAAAAGGGGCTAAGATAGTTTAATATCAAACACTTACCAGGAGCTGGCAAAAGGAGGACCTCATCAGCGAAGCGGCAAACGAGATCTGGGTACTTACCGCCTTGCATCATGGGATATGGGGCTGCCTCGAGCTGGTAAAAGTGACTCTCGAGCTTAGCAAAGTGCCGAGTCGGAGCCGAGGATCGGCTCCGAACCCATCAAGCAAGAATGAAGGCGAGATTGACAACTTAACATCTGTTTATATAATATATTTGATGAGAGAATGCTACTAAAATGAGTGCTCATGCCTGGGCCTAATCAGGAGATAGTGAAAGTTTTTTTTGAATAAGAACAACATTAGAAGATAGGAGGAAGAATAATATTTTTTAAGGAAGAATAATATTTGACAGAAATTGGTGGAATGAATTGAAAGGATGCACTTTTTATAAAAACAGACAAATGATTCAGGATAGCATCTGTAGCAGATGGCGGCAAACAAGATTTGAGATACTGTGAGGACATAGATGCATTATGGGAGAAGGGAAGTGCTTCAGCACTGGTGTGAGCGGAAATAGTTGCTGGCTCAGATCTGCCATGATGGCGGACTGCCAATTAGTCAATGTTTTGGGCGGAGACAAATTTTTGAAAAGATCATAATAATTGGGGTGGCATCACAGTACAAAGCGTCACAGACTGATATATTCCAAGTAAATTATAAACCCTCTAACACTTTGAAACAAAATCTTTCCTTTATGGACTCTCCCAATCACATGAAATATTTGGAAGTTCAACTGACAGATTTCTTAAAAGGGTCCATGACCTTAACATATAAATAAATCAGAAATAATAGTTTATTTAGTACAATGAGCAGGACTACATTTACAGTTTCAGCAAAGGACAAAAACACTTAAATGATTTGTACTGCCACTTTTTTTAAGTGCTTCACAAAGTTTCCTAGTTTGTCCACCTTTGGGCTTCTTCATAGCATTTTTACAGATGGTGACATCCCTTTCTATAGAATGGGAAAAAACTAAACTTACCTGGAACCGTATTACACTATCCATTGAACAGGGAGGTCTACTGGTCCCAGACCTAGAGTATTTTAATAAAGTAGATAGACTAAAATTATTGCAGTAGACTTTTTGACCGCAGATCACTTTTAAACAGAAAAATGCCCTTTTGAAACAGTTTGGGGACATATAAGTTATACAAGATTTAAAAAAAGGAAAAACTTAAGTTATTTCTTCTTCTTCTTCTTTCGGCTTTTCCTGGTTAGGGGTCGCCACAGCAGATCATCTGTCCACTCATGACTGGAAGTGGAGTTTTACAGTGTTGAGTTGCTAGCCCGGCGCCCAACCTTCCACAGAAGGCACACACACCCACACACTCACACCTAAGGCCAATTTAGAGTGTCCAATCCACCTACTGCATGTCTTTGGGATGTGGGAGGAAACCGGAGCACCCGGAGGAAACCCACGCGACCACAGGGAGGACATGCAGACTCCGCACAGAAGGCACCCCAGCCGAGAATCAAACCAGAGAACCTCTTGCTGTGAGGTGGCAACGCTAACCGCTGCACCACCATGGCCACCTGAAAAACTTAAGTTGTTTAAATTTCATAATAGCATCACATCTCAGTTACTTAAAACAATTGACTGGGCCTTTGAAAGGTAAAAATAACACTGACTTGGACGGGCAGTCATGGACCTAATTTGACTTACAGAAAGATGGGACACTGGCACTAATAAGGTAGTATCAGGTATTAAGAAATGCTTTTTGTTGGAATGTTTGGATCAATTATTACATCATAATTATTCAACTTCATTGTTATCCCTAAAAGAGAGGGAGCATCTGAATGACTTGGATTGGGTGTGGAAATATGTTTGATGAGGAGTCCCCTTCAAAACAGGTTTACTACTCATCAAGTAAACTGGTTCTAATAGATTAGTTAGTATGCAGAAGTAAGAAAGGGGCACATTCCCTTGAAAAATAACATAACTATGATCTGTAAGATTGTATTAGGGGCCAAAAATATGAATTTGCAAGAGTATACGATGATCTGGGAGAACAATCTTAATTTCAGTATTTCTCGGGAGACTTGAATGAATCTGATACAGATCACCAGATATGCCACTAAATCCCATTGGTATAAATAATTTGACTTGCAGTATCTTTAAGTATTTTTACACTCCAGTTAGATTGGCATATATGTACCCTGCCTCCCCAGCATTTTGTTGGAGATGTATCGACAGTAAACAGGCACTTTCTGAATTTTTTGTAAAGTGGATGTAAAAATGGAGATGTCTATGAACATCCAATAAATGCAGCATGCAGTCTCCCTTTTTGAAAAACTTGTGAAGAGAACTAGACAATTGATACTCTGATTTAAAGTGATCTCTGTAGCTACCTTTGGTAAAAAGGACGGATTGGTTTGGAGGAAAATCTGTCCTTATGAAAATGATGTATGGAGGTTTGCAAGAAAGCGCTTGGAGCTCTGATACCTTCCTAGTGGAAGTAACTGCTACCAAGAATAACGTTTTCCATTATAAGAAATGTAGATCCAACTGGGCTGCAGGTTTGAATGGTGGTTTAGTCAGTGCTTAAAGTAAAATAGTAATATCCCAAGGAGGGTTAGGATCCCTAACAGGAGGTCTAAGAAGAAAAGTCCCCCTTAAAAAAGGCTTTAGATAACCTGAGAAAGGCAGTTGGAGCTGATTCTCTTCAATGTGGAAACAAAAAAATGAATCGTAGAGTAGCTGGCACCATTCTGAAGGAGAGAGGCTAAAACGTTGGGCAACAAAAAAGTGTTTAATTCCTTTGAGTAGCCCAAATAGAAAACCTTTTCCATTTGCTTTTGTAAATCTTCCTAGTTAGTAAATGGTCTATCTGATGAAATTAGACTGTGGATCACTTAGGACTCACTTGTCATTACTGGAAATGGAGAAACCAAGCAGCTAATTTTGATGGCTCAAATGTCTGGGAGAGATGGTCCAGATGGGTGAGAAATGAGATCTGGGTTGGGATCCAGCCTTCTTAATGCTTTTTGAAGAATTTTTGGGATTACAGGAGTCAGAGGAGAGGCATAAAGGAGACTGGGGGCCCAGTGTGGCTCTGTCCCTGGGTGACTCTCTCTCTGGGGGGGGGGGGGGGGGCAGGGCAAAGAACCTGCTGCATTTGGTGTTGTGCAAAGGTCACAAAAAGGTTGGCCCCAGTGGCTGAAAATCCTGTTCTGCCACCTTTTGATTGAGAGACCACTGTCTGCTAGAACACTGGACTTCCCTGGAATGTGTGTTGCTAGAAGAAAGCAATTGGAAGATATCGTCCATTGCCAAACCCTTATGGCTTTGTGGCATAACAGGTAAGAATGAGCTCACCTTGCTTGTTGATATACCAGACTACCAACATGTTGTTGGTTGGATAGATATCAGTCCTTGAGGGAGGGAGCCCTGGAAGGCCTGCAATGCTAGTAGAACTGCCCTCATCTCTAAAATGCTGATATGAAGAATGGCCTCGGAGGGGACCACATGCCTTGGACTTTTTTTTTTTCATAGTGTCCCACCCCCACCCAAACTGGGAAGCATCAGTGGTCACAAAAGCTTTGGGCTGGGGAAAAACAAACAGGTGACCTTGCATTATCATAGGGGATTTCTGCCACCAGCAAATGTGCGTGCTGCAAAAGTTTGTCAGACATACTTAGAAAGACATTGGTTGGTGTCTGATGGGCCACTGCACTGCTAGGGTACACTGGAGTTCTCTAATATGGTATCTGGTGCGAGGGATCAAAATGATGACTGCAGCCACTGAACCTAGCAAATGAAGAACCACTCTCGTTCCTGGTGTTTGGGAAGATAAAATGACTTGAGCATGATTGTGAAGTGTGGATAACCTGCAAAGTGAAAATTATGATGGCTGACGAATTCTGCCCAAATGTGGTCCTATGAACTCTAGCACTTTTACTGGAACGAATTTGGACTTGTCTGGGTTTGCTGCGATGCCCAACATCAAACACATTTGAAGAAAGGAGTTTCTTGCTTGGATAAGCACATTCCAGGTAGGGGAGGAAATGAGCCATTCTTCCAGATACGGGAACACCTAGAACCCTTACAGCCTGAGGTACTATGAGTACTATGTTGTCAATCTCCTCCCCAGTCCAGCTGGTGAATCTGGGAATCTTGAGGCAATGTTACAACTGCCTCATGTACACAGACAACCCTCTCCTCCTCCCAACAAATTCCAACACATGTGAGAGATGCAACCATATAGCCAAACTGGAGGCTAAGCTCTCTCAACTCAGTACTGGCATAACCAGTCAGGAGGAGAAGGAAACCACACTCACTACAATTCCAGTCTCACATAGACCTACCACGACAGCAAACCAAACACATAATCACACAAAAACATACTCGGAGGCTCTAAATAAAGATCTGCCGAAGCAGCAGAGACCTCGAAAGCAGACACCCAAGCAGCCGCTACCCCAAAACAAAACACATGCAACACATATCTCACAAAGCCAATGTGCCAAACAGTCACAGCCCTTAAGACTAAACAACACACCTGATACACTTGTAATAGGTGACTCTATCGTCAGGCACACTGACGTCCCGCTCACCAGGCTGAACGAGGAGAGGGTCACGGTGAGCAGCCTGTCAGGCGCTAGGATCCGCCACATAAAACAAGCACTCAGGTCACTCCAAGGCAAGTACAAATATGACTCAGTCATTGTCCATGCTGGTGTGAATGACCTGAAACGTACCTCCCTGGACTACATGAAAAGAGACATAAAGGAGCTCTCTGAGCATGTAGCCCAGGCCGGTATGACCCTGACCTTGAGTAGCATTTTACCCTCACCAAGAATGATGCCACAATATAAAGACAAGATGATTAATTTCAACAATTGGCTTAAGTACTGGTGTCATTCAAAGGGGATCCAACGCCTGTCAGCTTGGGATGATATGCTCGATAAGCCATGATGCTTCGCTAGGGATGGCTTGCACCTATCACCCCTGGGCTTTCGGATATTGGCAAAGGCTCTTGCCACCCCCATAGTGCCTTTTTTAGGCAAGGCCCAAAAGAGAAACCCACCTCCATAGGTATCACAAGGGATAAGAAACTAAGAGTAATGTTACTCAACGCCAAGTCTAAACCTCAAGATGCGCGCACTCGAAACTCTCCTTAGCATGGAGAACATCGATATCTGTGCAGTAACAGAAACCTGGTACAGGGCTCCCGAGAGCACCCCAGCACTACCAGGTTATACCTCATACCATGCTTTTCGGCCCCAAAACTTGGACCGAACCACAAAAGGAGGGGGAGTATCGATATTCATCAAAGTACCCACACCTCCAGGTTGGTGGCAAAGCATGAAGCATCAGAGACTATCCATGTGCAACTAACAGTGGGTAAAACTGCCTTACAGTTTATAGCCTGCTACAGACCACCCTCCCAAACCCAGGAACCCCACTGGGCCTTCCTGAGAACACTGGAAAATATGAAGGTCTCTCCAAACACCATTATATTGGGCAACTTCAACTACCCAAACATAGACTGGGAGCATTACTCTAGCTCCAACACCCTAGCCCAAAGGTTCCTAGAATTTATAAACTCAAATGCTATGGAACAACTTGTTACCACTCCCACAAGAGGGGAAAACATACTGGACCTGATCATCACCAACATGGGGACTCTATGCTCCAGACCAGAAGTGTATCCCTCACTGGTAAGATCAGACCATAAACTAATCTCACTGGATATTCACATCCCGACCCCACCCCTGCCCAGAAAACCACAGTGAAAAACTTCTCTAAAGCAAATTTCACACTCCTCAAAACTGAGGTGGAATCCTTCAAAGCCCCGGCCTGTGGAAAATACGGCCCAGACTGCAGAATCCTTTATAAACGCATTCTATGAACACCTTCAGGAATGCATGGATCATGCGATCCCAAATAAAACCAAGACCCAATCCTCCAAAGGCAGACGTCCTGTCTGGTGGACCCCAGCCATAAACAAACTATACAATAGAAGGAGGAAGCTACTAAATGATAGAGCAAAATCCCAAAAGGGAAGGCATCACTGATCAGTATTAGCAAAAACTACGGGCACACATAAAATTGTCTAAGGCCAGCTTCGAGAGAAAAATTGCACAGGACACTAAGGATAATCACAAGGCTTTCTTTAGTTATGTTAGGAACCTGGGTGGTAATTCCCAGATATGCTCAGAATTAGTCCAAAATGACAAAAAGTACACTGAACCCACAGACATTGCCAACATCCTAGCTGACAGGTTCAGAGCAAACTTCTCCCCACCAAAAGGGCAAATATCTATCCCAGCAGAGTGCTGCCCCTGACATCACAGATGCTGAGGTAAGAGCCGCCCTCTCCAAAGCAAGAAAACACAGCATCAATGGGACCAGATGGTGTCCCGGCTCGTCCTACATGAACTCCAAGAAGAGCTAAACCCAAACATAAAACTACTGTTCAATCTCAGCCTTACTACAGGATATGTGCCCAAAGAGTGGCATACAGCAACAGTGGTCCCTCTCCATAAAGGTGGTGCCTCAACGGATCCTGGAAACTATCACCCCATAAGCCTGACTAGCTTGGTCTGCAAAGCTATGGAAAGGATCATCATGGACCTCATAAATAAAGATATTGGGGACCTACAAACACTGGATCCTACCCAGTTCGGCTTTGTTAAGGGCAGATCCTGCCTCTTAAACCTGGTTGATTTCTTTGAAACAGTCACCAAGGCCATTGACGAGGGGAAGGTGGTCCACACAGCCTACCTGGACCTCGAAAAGCCTTCGATACAATACCCCACTCAGGCATTATAGATAAGCTCACCAGCTTAAATATAAACCCCTATGTCACTAGATGGATTGCAAACTGGCTCAAGGACAGAACCCACATGGTTAGAATTGCTAGAGCCATGTCAGACTCCAAACCAGTTACAAGTGGTGTCCCACAAGGCTCAGTCCTGGGACCTCTCTTGTTCGGTATATATTTCTCGGAGGTACAGGCCAACACGGAAGGACTGTGGCTGACCAAGTTCGCAGATGACTGCAAACTGGGCACCATAATAGACTCTCCAGCCGACACAAGCATCCTCCAAAAGGGCCTCATAGAAACAGACAACTGGTGCCAGAGCCATGGCCTCAAGCTAAATGCCAAAAGTGTATAGTCATCCCTTTGGCAAAAACAAAGTGCCCACAAATTACCACATAGGTGGTAATCCATTAAGTACAGAAGAAGTAATTAGGGACCTGGGGACCCAAGTTGATAGCAATCTCTCATTTGACAACCACGTGGCCAAAGTGGTTAGAAAAACATTTTATATAGCCCACCTAATCATGAAGGGATTCACATCTAGATCAGGGAGGTCATCGTGCCTCTTTACTCATCCCTCATCAGGCCCATAATTGAGTACAATGCCCCTTTGGGATGTACCTTACCAGATACCTGCAGCAACTGGAAAGACCCCAAAAGTACCTCACCAAGAGGATCAAAGGGCTCAAACAGATGCCATATGCTGCCCGGTTAAAGAAACTCCAGCTCTACTCAGTGGCATACCGCCTGTTCAGAGGCGATCTGTGCTTGATGTATAAAGCCATGTCCAACCCGGAATTAATGGACATGCTGCACCTCAGAAAATCCAAATCCCATCGAGCTACGTGCTCGAGAGACTTGAACCTCAGCACTGAAATAAATAGGACATGCTGGAGGGACAGATTCATAACCCAGAGGCTCCCTTTACTCTGGAATAAAATCCCAGTCCAGGTAAGGCAGAGTCCCTCATTGACTCTCTTCAAGAGGAATCTTGATGAGTGGATGGGAGATCGTAGGTTTACCCCGGGTATCACTTCTGTGTCACTGTTGGACAGAGGCACAGTATACTAACCTTGAAAAAGGGCATAGCAAAATAAATTTAAAATGGGTGGCGAAAGCCAAACACATTCTGGCTAGGCTTATAAATGCCCTAGGGCAGATAGCCTAGTATGAACCTATGAACCTATGAACCTATGCTACCACTGCCATCCATTTGAACATCAAAAGGACTGTGGCAAGGCTAAAGGGCAGGGCTCATTATTGGAAGTGACTGGCTCCCAGCCGGAAGCAGAAAAAAACTTCCTGGATTGCCTGTCCATCTTGATATGGTAGTACATATCCTGTAGTTCTATGGATCACACTCAGTTGTTCACTCTCAGTAGTGGGAGAATGGACTGAACCATGACCATTCGGAATTACTAGGCATACAGGTTGAGGTGAATGAGAACCAAAATTGTTCTGAGGTCCCCGATCTTTTTGGCACTAAAAAGAATCTTGAGTAAACTGCAAATCCTAGCTGGTCTTGAGGGACCTCTTGGAAGACTCACTTCTTTAGCAGTTTTTTTTTAATTCTTTAGGTGCTGCTGGTCTTTGACAGGATGAAACATTTGGTAGATGTTTTTAAATTTGAGGGAAGGGGCAAAAAGGGAATGTAGTAGCCTCTGGTTATTATCCTCTTGCACCCATTTGTTGTTTGGAGGAATAAGCAATCCTTCATAAGTGCTGATTAAGGCCTCTCAGTAAAAGCAGCTCTGAAGCCTTGGTTTTTCAGCCCACTACTGCCTTACAAGTCCTATCAATTATTAGAGCTCCCCCTTCTGCTTCAAGGAGTTCTATCTCCAGTAGTGTCAGGAGAGAACCCATGTGATTTCCAGAACCATAGTTTCTTACCCACTTTCTGGTTCCTAGAAAAAGACCTCTGTGGCAAGAAAACCATATTCCAGTGACAGAAGGAATCTTTCCATCTTGTTCACTTCCGGTCACCATTTCTTTCATTTTAGACCCAAAGAGTGTTGAGCCATCAAAAGGAGCATTAATAAAGGAGCTTAAAATTTCCCCAAATAAGACATTCTCAAAGGGGTATCCGGGGGAGCCCTGCCAATCATCATGATCTGTGTCCTCTGTGAGACATTCCTTGGGGGAGTCTACATGCCTACTTTTACACATGCGCTTTCAAGGTGGCTCCCGGTGGGGTGTTCTGGAGAGGATTCTAAGACATTTGCAAGTCCCCTAATACAGACTGCATAGAGACTTGGTGGGCCCTGCTTTCTTAAGTGTACCAAATGAGAAGAATCAGGGCCCAGGGGCTTTCTTTGGGGGAAGGAACTGAGCTAGAAAAAGAATTCCACTCATTTGATCACAGGAATGCTCTCTTGACAGCCTCAAAAGTCAAAGCCAAAGGAGATCTTGACATTTGTCTGGTGGGAGATGAATTCTGATATCTGAGCAAACCCTGGAATTCCACTCAGCTTTGATTCAAGACTGACACTGGAGTTGAAGCTGTCCAGGGCTGATGCTCCCAGAAGAAGGGACAGCTCCAAAAGCCTCAGGGTTGAGCCTGTCCCCCCCGATGCCTCACCAACTCTTCAGATCAGAGATCCTTCTGTCTCCAAAGATATTGGAGCTGTTTGGGCCAGAGATGGTGCTAGATTAGAAGATAGCAAATTTTTGGATCTGGCATGGACAAACTCTAAGAAATGCTCAGATCAGCACCCCCCAAATCCAACAAGTGGATCATGGTAGGAGCTATTACAGAATGAGAAGTGACATGACTCCTGGACCCAGTGGTGGACGGAGTTAGGAGGACTCCAAAATGAATCCTGAGGAACATCCTCATCATGAGATCTACATTTGCTTTGGAGAGGCTCCTGACTGACTAGACTAACCATAGGGAGGAAGCTGTGGACAGTGGTCCTAATGATCAGTGACTAGTTCTCTACTGAAGAAAGGGAGATCAGGGCCAAGGAGACACTGACTCCAGAGAAACACTTGGCTCTGGAACAGGATGAGTTTTGGATGCAATAAAGATAAGCTTAGAGAAAAGTGTTGGGTCCAAAGATTTAGAAGATTTCAGAGTTAGGACAGAAGCCGCAATTGAAGATGAAGATCAGTCAGGGGAGCATTTTCTTGGCTCTTTGGTCTTTTTAGGCCCCATGACTTTATCTGCTTTTGATTTTTCAGACGATTTCTTGAAAGAAGGAGATGCTCTATTGTCAACCATTTGAATCTTGGATGATTCTCCTGCAGAGGCAGGGAGAAATGCCTTTAGGACAAATTTATTCTTTCTTTCAAATATAGCTTTGATGCCAAAAGAAGTACAGATAGCACACTGTTCATTTAAGTGACCAGCCCCCAAGAAAATGCAAAAATCTGGAGTCCAAGCCACACACAATTTCAACCCCGAAGGTTTATCCGCCATAACAAACAGAAAAAGATTATTTCAATAACATCAGTAATAAGGTAAAGAAATAAAGAACAACTATTTTTATATGAAGAAAATATTAGCTATACAAGTAATACTTTTTTAGTAAAGTAGCACCAAGGCGCAAGGAGAGAAACAGAATGTACATACATATATATATATATATATATATATATATATATATATTTTTTTTTTTTTTAAGCAATAGACGAGAAAGGGAAGTAGGTAAGAGTGTAAGGAAGTAAACTGTAAAAGTACAAAAAACAACCATCTAGCAGGATAGCAATAAACAACAAAAATGTTTTCTCAACACTTTACCCATGCCTCATCAAGTAGATCGGCATCTGAAGCAAAGGAGTGGCAAACAAGATCTGGGGTAATGCTGGGCTTAGTGGGGGAGGGGTTATGAATAATGAGAGGAGCCTGAGTTTGAGATCCAAAGTCTTGAGTGGCTGAAGATGTAGCCAAGGTCGGATCCGAATACCCATCCATTGAGGAATGAATAGAAGAGACAACATCAGATCATTTGATAAGAAGAGGCTATCTTATTTTATTGGTGGATTCTGAATGTAGTTCAGTAATATCAGGACTTCACAATGAGCAGGTATCACCTCATTTAAAGAAAAAAAAACATAATGAACTATTTAAGAAAGCACTAAAAAAGGAGAACCACTGCAGTTCAGAAATTAAGGTATAGATGTGGAAGTTGTTCTGAAACATAACTGAAAAATAATACTAAGTAATAAGAATCTACAAAATGTTTTAGGGGAAACGTCTCTGCTTAGTTACTGAAGTGCTGCTAAGCCAAAAGAACACTTCCTAAAGTGCAAGAAAAGGGATAATTATGTTACCAAAATATACAGTTAAATGCAATGCTTGCAATACATGTGAATAATATACTAATGCATTTATTCATTCAGATACTTAGATACATTATTATTGTAAAACGAGCAGTGGCACAGCAGGTAGTGCTGTTGCCTCACATCAAGAGGTTTTCTGGTTCAATTCTTAGCTGAGGTATCCTCTATATGGAGTCTGAATGTTCCCCATGTGCTTGCATAGGTTTTCTCCTAGGTGCTATGGTTTCCTCCCACATTCCAAAGACACTCCATACTAGGGGAACACTCTAAACTGGCCACAGTTATGAGTGTGCGTGTGTAGGTATCATATGGAAGAAAAACTTGGAAAGGCTAGCCACTGGCGGTGTGAACACTCGCTCTAGAAAATTGTCACTGTTGAAATGACACTCCTATACCATATGTTAAAATGCGGAAAAGGGATCAAGGACAGATGGCCTGAGGGACATGTAAACTATAAAAGTAAAAATCTAATGTGTATGCTTATATATTTATATATATATATATATATATATATATATATATATATATATATATATATATGTATATATATATATATATGTGTGTGTGTGTGTGTGTATGTGTGTGTGTGTGTGTGTCTGTAGATGTGAATATGTTTCCAATTATGACAGAAATAAACAGCATATTTTATATTTCCTTGTAAAAAATAACAAGAGATATGAAATGTGGGAAACAGTTTAATTGTCAAGCCTTGCAAGTACTGGAAATAGAAAAGTGGTCTGGTGATTTTTCTAATGTGTTATTACAAGTAAAGAGTACATGACAATCTTGGCTTGAGGCTGGTAAAATAAAAGGGCTAAATAACACAAAATTATTAAAATCATCTCCAAAGTTAAGAAAAACTAGATTTTTAAAAGTGACAGCATTTCATACACAGCAATGTTATGTGACAAGTTTTAATATTAATAGGTGATTAGTTTTAACTGATGAAACTGGTCATGTAGTGTTTTTAAACTTCTTTAATGTACTGTGAAGAGCAAAGACGTTTAAAGCATTACCACTTGTTTATTTTTGTATTTAATCTAATAAATTTCCATTTAAGCCTTTTGTTGATTCAGTTCATTTATTTTGGAAATT
The DNA here is from genome assembly GCF_019279795.1 of Protopterus annectens. NCBI lineage: Eukaryota > Metazoa > Chordata > Ceratodontiformes > Protopteridae > Protopterus > Protopterus annectens. Next base: position 213,721,736 of record NC_056750.1, on the reverse strand, counting down.
ATAGATTTGTTGTTCAAGCTGTGAAATCATTTGTATAATAATCACCTAATGGTACATTTCTGAAAAATACTTATGAGGTAGCCAGTGCTTTAGTATGTGTGGTGTAGGCGCAGATGGCAGTGCCTTTTAGCAGTTTTTATAATTAAGCCTGATACAGTCAAATAGCTAATTCTGCAAAGTAACTTTAGAACCCATATTTTTATTAGACAATGAGAAAAATAGTTAAGAACCTTTTGTAAATGATCTGTTCCTGTATGCATAAAATCAGAGTTGTATATAGACATCCATGTAATGTATCAGAAATTAATTTCTGTTTGAATAGCTAGGGAGGAAAACAGACAAGTGAATGGACTAGTTACAGTCTGTCCCAGTGGCTACCTTGGACAAAAGATAAGGAAGAGTCCTCAATGCCATACTTTTTTTACAGATGACCAGTTAAAGAGGGTTTACACAAAAAAACTGTATTTTAGACATTTGCAAGGAAGAGATGTCTACTAGAAATAAAGTCTTCTAAGACAGTTACTTCAGACTGAATTTTGCAGCCTGCTCAGATGAAGGAAGGGTTAATATTTCTAACCCAAATATAAATCCCATGGAGGTAACTAATCTAAGATGGGAGATTACATATGGAAGATACCTATCAAGAATGCTTTGTAAATGTTTAGAGAAGACAAAGAAAATTTACTGAAGCCTTGATGGAAGTTGGAAATAGCAGCAAGGAGGGCCTTTACAAAGGAGTAACTTTGGTCTATATTAAACATCTGGGAAAGTTCATAGGTTCAAAGATTAGTACTAGGCTAATTGCCCTTGTGAGCCATTTTAAGCCTAGCGAATTATCCCTTGTGAGACTCAAACCCTGCATTTTGTGTTTGTAAGGCAAACACCTTAACCATTAGGCCACCATCCTAACCCCAAATCAATATAAAACTGCAGGCACAGGAGTTGTAAAAGGGGTTATATTCTCAGAAGTAGCCCAAATAGCAAAACATGTCTATTTAGTCTTGCACCTTTTTTCGAGTACTGGGAATCTGGGTAGAAGTGAAAATTTGGACAGCCCTAGGTCTCTAAGAAGACTTCCTGTCCATTAGCGAAACAGAAGTAATCACACAGTTAGTCAAAGGCAGAATGGTCCAGATGAGGTTTGATGAAGGGTTTCAAGCATAATGGCATCTCCAGAAGATGAGGCCAAAGAAGTGGAGAAACCCACCTGTCTAGACTTCTTCTGCCTGATTTTTTGAATGCGCTATTGGATAATGGGAAAGGGGGTATGAAGGACTCCTAAGGGCAATTTCTAGATGCCTCCTGCTACCCTCCCCAACTGGAAGGATGAGGCCACAGAAGTTTATGTATTTAGAGCTGGTTAAGGATGCAAAGACTTCACAGGAAAGCTTCCCCACTGATGAAAGAGCTCCTGTATTACAGAAAGGCTGAATAAGCAATGAGTGAGCTTATCTGCTACAGAACTGGCCTAACCAGTTATCTGTTAACATTCCCCATCCCCATATCCTCATCACTTATCATTGGTGTAAAACAGTGAGTGAGTTTTATTCATACTGTCAGTGTGAACGCCAATTGCATCTTGAGGTATGGAGTCTTGGGATGCTTGCAGGATGATAATGAATGCCCCCATCTCCAGAATACAGATGTGTAGACTGGACACTACATATGCCTAAACATCTTGAACTCTATGCCCTAAATATTGCTCCCCCATCCTAAAGCAGAGGCTTTTATGGTGATAACTGGTCCTGGGGTAGGAATCTGGAATAGGCTGCCCACAGTAAGATTCGAAGTGTGCAGCCAGCATTCTTAATGAAGTTTCATGACTTAGAAATTCTTATCTGTTGAGAAATGGATTCTGTTAAGAGAAAGACCACTATATATTCAGTGTCCACTAAGGAATCCTCATGTGGAACCTCAGATGAGGGTCCAAATAATCCGTAACCACCATGAATCCCCCTGCTCAGAAATACAGAGCTGCTGTAAGTAACTGAGGAAAAAAAAAAGAACCTGGGACACCACAATTTGCAGAGAAAAAATCCTGTCTAAAGGGAAATGTGCTTTGCAGAATAAGAATATATGGGCTGAAAACAGATAATACCACTGTCTGTGATGGCTTAATATGGTACTTTGTAGTGCTCACTGTTATTCCTAAGGACCAGAAAAGATTCAGTAGAGTCTCCTGAGATGAAACTAGTATGTCTAAAATTGTTGTGGCTAGAAGCCACTCTTCCAGTTATGGAAATGCATTTATTCCTTGTAGCCTCTGTTTCACTGTAACTAGAGGTGTGTATTTGATAAACACCCTGAGAGCTGAGATAATGTTGAATGTATGCATCTGGAACTGAAATGATCAACTGTTATCTAAAAGCATGCACACCTTCTGTACTCCATGGTGCTTTTGATAAGTAGATAGGCATCCCGGAGCTCCAAAGAGCACTTCCAGTCTTCTTCAGAATAGAATGCAATGTGCCCATCTTAAATAACAATATTGGAATAAAATCAATTCAAACTGCCAGATGTTGCCTTTTTTGCAACTAAAAGTAATCTAGAGAAATAACTAGATCCTTTTAGATTGGCTGGTACACTTGGATGGCTATTTTGATGATGAGGGTTAAAATCTCATTTCTTGCTACACTCTTTTCAGATGCAGTGAGATATCTGGAAATGGGAACAATAGGGCCAGGGAGGGATGTGGAAAAGAATTGTGAGTATCTGGATATTATAGTCTGAATTCACTTTTCCTGCATGATAGCTAACAAGGGGCAGATGACCTCTGACTGCCTCCAGAGTAAGGCAGTCAGACAAAGCTTCAGGTATTAGCCACTGCCCCACTACCTCACAGAATACTCATGGTTTCCCTGTTGCTGCTGCTGTTGCTGACTGCTCTTTACTATGGGCTGGAATATATTCTGGAAATTTCTGTGGCCATGTAAGTCAAGTAGGTCCCTCACAGATCTGTAACTCTTGCTGCTGTTGGCGATACTGGTACCATAACCAAAAAAAATCTCTTGCATCCTGGAAAATGGACATAAGGTGTTTGAAATTTAATGTCAACAGCTATGGAACTTAATTCCAACAGCTGTGAGGGTCTTGCCCCCCCCCCCCATCCACGCATTTTCCAGTTTTCATTATCTTTTGGCTCAAACAAGGTAGACCCATGAAGGAGTACATTAAGGATGGATGCCTTACAATTCTCAGCAATGTCTAAGAGTTGAACCAGGTCTGCTAGTGAGGACCTATATTAGCCACTGTCCCACTACCTCACAGAATACTCATGGTTTCCCTGTTGCTGCTGCTGTTGCTGATGGCTCCTTACTATGGGCTGGAATATATTCTGGAAATTTCTGTGGCCATTTAAGTCAAGTAGGTCCTTCACAGATCTGCAACTCTTGCTGCTGTTGGCCATACTGGTACCATAACCAAAAAGGACTCTCTTGCATCCTGGAAAAGGGACATAAGGTGTTTGAAATTCAATGTCAACAGCTATGGAACGTAATGCCAACAGCTGTGAGGGTCTTGCCCCCATCCACGCATTTTCCAGTTTTCATTATCTTTTGGCTCAAACAAGGTAGACCATCAAGGAGTACATTAAGGATGGATGCCTTACAATCCTCAGAAATGTCTAAGAGTTGAACCAGGTCTGCTAGTGAGGACCTATGCATCATTCACTAAGTTATGTGCAAACTGCATGGTGAGAGTGAATACAGAGGGTATGTCTTGAGATGGTTCCCCTTCACAAGATCGAATTACTGAAAGCTCGAAACTCATAAGATCGAGTGCAAATTCTCGAGTTTCAGTAACTCGGAATTGTGAATGGGACGTGTAAAAAATTAGATTAGGGTTTTTTCTAAGCTTTTTGTAGGGGGCTGGATCCCCCTGTACTGTTCCTTCCTTAATGTGCAGGTTTCATGACCGCACTTCAGTGGGGGAATGGAAAGTGTCCCGTTGTGCGCTTATACATATAGCGCATAACGGCACATTTCCATTTACTTTGCTGTAGTGCGATCTCGGAGTTGGTATATTTAAGAAGGGGGGGTGCAGGGGGGCACAGCACCCCTGCAAAAACATTAGAAAAAGTGTCTTTTTACTTTCCTTTTGTGCCCCTTCACAATTTCGAGTATATGAATACTTGAGATTTTGGGCTCGGGCTTATGAATTTCGAGTATTCATATATTCGATCTTGTGAAGGGGAACCCTTGAGGTATGTTCCAATGACTGTGACATCTTATTTTCCAGGCCTTTTACATGTGTCTGCATAAACACATTTTATGATCCCTGTGATCACTTGCTTAGTACTGTCCCTGTGTAGCTATATCTAAGAGAATTTACTGCCCCCAATGTGAATGTGTAGGGCATTGTAAGAACACTTCCACAGTCTGTCCATCACTCTGAACTAATTATCAGAACTATGGACCACAGGATCTTGTAGAATAGAAGCATTCTTCAGAGCTGCCGCAGCAATATAAAAAGTCTACCTTGGAAGTCTTCATCAGGCATGTCCAAGGCTGAAGAAGCATACTTGCCCTCCTTGGAACAGGTGAAACAACATCACATTTTTTCATATACAATCCCGACTACAAGATGTACCATTGTATTTGAGAAGGAATCACTCAAGAAGATGGCTAGGAAGTCTTAAAAATTTCTTGCAAGAACCTTTCAAGAAACAATATGGTGTCTGAGTCAGCCTTTGCTCTGCCTTGCCATTTCAAGGATATCCCTGAACTTGGGGGCCATCTAAGGAGAATAGTGTGTAATCTATGTCATATCCAAAGGGGAGCCCAGGTGCTATCTTTTGCACTCATATTGCCTCACTGAATTTGGAGGAGACTGATCTGAGGATTATGAGGAATCTTGAAGAGATCCAGATACTCATGGCTTATCCTGCAACAGCCCTTTGATCCCTCTATCCTGCTGACAAGACGGATGTGCGGCCAAAGGAGCAGACAGGAAAATGTCTTTGGTCATGGCTGTGGCTGACACAAGTACAGGAACTGGAGGTGATAAGTGCAAAACTGTCTGCAGTGGTATATGACAAGAACCTTCAAGAAAAGCTACATCATCATCATCATATTCTAGCAGTCAATGTCCAAGTAACTCAAACTTAAATAATAGAACTTAAATTGTTCATTAAGGTTCAATAACTCACAGTTCTCCCTAGTCTCATTCATACCAAGTATTTAGGCACACCTTGTCTGTATCTCTGGCCTTAATTTAGATTGCCTTGTTTCATAGGTTCATAGGTCTTTACTAGGCTAATGACCAGAAGGGACTTTTAAGCCTAGCCATGCATCTCAAATCTCTGACAAGTTCTAATACTCTTGATGAGTGAAAGCAGGGATTTGGGGGAATGAAACATTTATATGCAGGGTCCTGGGAGATGAACCATTTACAGGTTGTCCTTGCCCATTAGAGACACAGGTGCAAAACTAGGGATGAAGTTCCTGTTCCCCCTCCAATTGTCCAAGTTGCACTTAAAATGGGTTAGGGAGGAACTCTGCTTCATATTAATGGGGAGCCTGTTCCACAGACTGGGTAGTCTCTGGTATACCTACTTGTGTCTCCACCAGGTCCTATTTATCTCACAGGCAAGGTTTAAGTCTTTATAATGGGTAATTCTGGTGCTGCTTGTTTTGTGGATATGCAGGAGGTCCATCAGAGTACAGTCTGAAAAGGCCATGTATGCCAAAAATAGATCTCCCCTCAAAAGCCTGTAGGAAACAGCATACAGAGACAGGGCTTTGATGCAGTCTGCATAGGACATTTTACTTATGCCCTGAATTCTTTTAGTGAGGAACCTCTGTGGACGTTCCAAATGTTTGATGTGCCTGGTTAGTTACATACCAAACAGGGCACTGTACTCAATTATAGGTCTAATGAATGCCAACTACAGTGGAACAATGACTTCCTTGGACTTAGATGCCATACCTTTGTTTATAAGTTGCGCAACACAGAATGATTTCCTCACTACTGTAGACACATGATGGTCCAAGACTAGATTACTATCTATGTGTGTTCTTAAGTCCCTGATTACTGAGTCAGCCCTAATGGGTGCGCTGTCAATATGATAGTTACTACAAAAGGATTATTCTTTGGCCTGTCTGGTCTTGGATAGCAATTCTGTAACACACCAAACACTTTATTATAAAGCGTTCGGGTCTACACCCTTCATCAGTATAAAATAATCACATCCATCCAACATTTAAAAAGGAGATATAATTAGATCAAATGCTTCTGCCAACCTATCACACTAAACAGTAATCAAATCTTAAAGAAAACTTCAAATTAAATAAACTTCATAAAATACATTTCATAAATATATTCAATTTACCATAAACAATTATGCATAAAATCATATATTAAAATATACATGTACATAAACCCATGCATAGATATATAAATCTATACATACATTTATTCATATACATACTTGTGTGCACTTATATATACACACACACACCTATATTCAAATCTATACAGAATGTACATTTAAAACTAAATTGCACTCAAGTAGCAGCATACTTATATAAATATATATATATATATATATATATATATATATATATATATATATATATATATATATATATATATATAATATATATATATATATATGGATCTACCTGACAACATCGACAGTGCATAACACCGACAACAACATCACCAACACCACATAATTAGAAGTTATGTACCTACCATAACGTTCCATGTTAGTTGTCTTCTCTTCTTTCTTGCTGGATGGGTTGGGATCCTCGGCCCCGCACTTGCTTTAGCTTGAGAACTCCTTTTACCAGCTCGAGGCAACCCTATATCCCATGATGCAAGGCGGAACTACCTCAGATCTCGTTTGGTAGCTAACCTACCCTGCTAAGGACTAACCTAACATAATTAGGAAACCCAAGTTCATAATAAGAGTCCTCAAATGACGGCTCAGGAGGAAAAAACCTGATAGGAACTCTTCAAGATCTGTCCAGGCCAGGGGAAGGGAGGAGGGACGAGAAGAAAGAAGAGAAGACAATAACTTCTAAATGTTAAGTTGTCAATCTCGCTACCCTCATTCTTGCTGGATGGGACCAAGCCCTAGCACCTGTATCCCGGTGGCTCAATGGAACAGACTCCTGAGAACTGTGGAAGCAAAACTGGCCCTGTCTCTGGAGGCCAAGTCTAACTTGTAATGAGAGACAAAGGTATGAGGAGAAGTAGCTGCTGCACAAATGGTATCAATGGGTAGTCTATCCTGAAAGGCTGCAGAAGTGGACAGACGCCTGGTTGAGTGTGCTTTCGGTTTAGAAGGTAGTTGCTTGCCTCTGAGAGAGTACACATAGGAAATGGTGGAAGACAACCATCTGGATAAGGTCACTTTAGAAACTGGAAGACCTATCCTGTTTTCTGCATAGGAGACAAATAATTGGTCCGATTTCCTGAATTGTTTTATGCAAATAGTACCTGAGCTGACGATGGACATCCAAAAATGTAGCTTTTGTTCAGCTCTGTCAGAATAGTTTGGGAAAAAAACTGGTAGATCTATGGATTGATTAATATTGGTTTTAGACACAACTGTGGGGAGAAAGGATGGGTTTGTTCTTAAGGATACCCTGTCCTTATGAAAACCAAGTAAGATGCAGAGAGCTTGAATCTCAGAAACCCTTCTTGCTGAAGTGACAGCCAGTAAGAATATAGTTTTCCAGGTCAATAATTTCAAAGAACATGAAGCAGACGGTTCGAAGGGAGGTAACATCAAGCATGCCAACATTAAATTTAGATCCCATTGCGGAGGAGGATGCTTTATCGGCGGCTTTAGAGAAAAAAACCTCTAAGAAAGGCCTTGCATAATCTATGAGACATAATGTTATTATCATGCAAGCCAACATGATACTTGGAAATAGCAGCCAGTTGAACTTTAACTGTAGATGAAGAAGATCCTGACTGAAAAACCTCAGCCAGGAAATCTAAAACAGAATGCACAGGAGCAGTAAAGGGATCAATATTCCTGGAATTTGCCCAAATAGAAAAACGTTACCACTTGCTAGCATAAACAGTTCTGGTGGACGACTTTAAAGAAGACACTAAGATGTCTCTGACTGAATCAGAGATCATCGGAAGCCTGGCTAGGGAAGGAAGTGGAGCAACCAAGCAGTGAGGTTGAGAGAATGAATGGCCCGTGCTGCTGACCGCCACTGATGGATCAAGAGATCCGGAACTGGGTCCAGATGCCAGGGTTGCACCAGGAGGTGACGATGCAGAGACGGAAACCAAATTTGTCGAGGCCAGTAAGGGGAAATGAGAATCAACTTGGCCCTCAAAATGGTGGCTTTCTGAATGACTTGTGGAATCAAGGGAAAGGGAGGAAAAGTGTACAGAAGTCCCCGGGGCCAATCCTGGGTTAGAGAGTCTCTCAGGGGTTGGCCTGGTAGGGGAAAGAGGGTGAAAAAATCGGGGCACTTGTTGTTTTGAGGTGTAGCAAAAAGATCGCAACAATGTGTGCCCCACTTCAGAAAAATCTGATCCACTACAGATTGATTGAGAGACCACTCGTGAGGCATCAGAATGGATCTGCTCAGCCTGTCCGCCAAGAGTTTGGTCCTGCCGCTATCAGAAACTGATGAGAGGAGATTGCCCATTGCCAAAGTCTGAGAGCTTCTCGACACAAAGGATAGGACCTGGTCCCGCCCTGCTTGTTGATGTACCAGACCACGGGCATGTTGTCCGTTTGTACTGCAATAGTCCCCGTGGGAAGAAAGTCGCTGAGGGCTTGCAACGTTAAAAGCACTGCTCTCATCTCCAGGACATTGATGTGCAGATGGTATTCTATGGGTTGACCATCCTGCCCTGATAATGCCCCCAATCAGAGAGGCATCCGTAGTAACTGTGGCAACTGGAGGAGCGAGAAGAAAGGGTCGGCCCTGATGAAGAAGAGGAAGATATCCACCAGTTCAGATGAGTTCTGCATGATTGTGTGACTAAGATTTCGTGCTCATCGGAAGACTGTGGTACGACCACTGAGTGAATAACATCCACTGCAGAAGAGCCAGTGGTAGAAGAACAATGGCCGCAGCCATTAGACCTAGAACCTTTAGTACTAATCTGGCTTTGACCTTGCTGCTCTGCAATAGAATCCAGCGATTTTTTGATGTCCAGAATTCTTTGATCTGTTAGTCTGGCTAACATTTTGACGGTGTTTAATTCTTATAAAGGTGATAGATTGGCAAGGGAGAAGATTTTTCATTTACTGAAATTCCCAAACTCCTGCAAAGCTGCAGAGTGTAGTCTCTGGTCTGAAGAAGCTGACACCTGGTGGTGGCGGAGAGGAGCCCAGTCGTCCAAATAAGAAACACCTGGAATCCTTGGCGTCTCAGATGAGCTATGACCACTGCCAAGCATTTGGTAAACACTCTAGTGAGGCCAAAGGGCAGGGCTCTGAATTGGTAATGACTGGTCCCGAAAACTTCTGTGAATCTTTATGTGATAGCACGCTGGCCCTGAAGGTCTATAGAGCACATCCAGTTGTCCTTGCCCAGAAAGGGCAGAATGGACTGAAGCGTGACCATCCGAATCTTGCCTTTTGACAAATCTGTTTAGACTGCTCAGGTCTAATATTGGTCTCCATCTCCCGTCCTTTTGGGGAAAAAAGAATCTCGAGTAGACGCGCCGGATCCTACTCTGCGGAACCGCTCCTGGACGCTCTTTTCCTAGGAGTTTTGAAACCTCCTGTTCTGCCAAATCCTTTGACCGGTGAGATGTCTGAAGGGATTGTTGATTTGTAACCCTCGGATATGATCGACTGTACCCACATATCTTGTGAGAGGGAATGCCAGGCTACTGGTGGACAGTCGGGCAACACCTCAGGGGTGCTGGGCTTCTTTGGAAGAGACTCCTTTTTTGCCTTTTCTGAGGACCCCCCTGCCTATTATTGTTACCCCTCTGCCTCTGGGGTAAACTGACCACGTGTGTCCGTGCAGCTCCTTGGGCTTTTCGAACTTATCTTCGCCCTCCCTTCTGACCCTTGGGATATGGTCTAGAAGGGGTGGAAAATGGACTCCAACGCAGAAAGAGTTTTTACGTCCTGCTCACACCTGGTCAAGGTATCCTTCACCTGAGGTCCGAACAAAGCTGAACCATCAAAGGGTATTGGTGAAGGAGCCACTCCTGTGCCTGGGGCCCTACTCACTCCATCGTCAGGATTGCTAGCTGTGAGGCAATCTTTCTTGAGCCCCAGCAGCAGAAGGATCCTGGACCACTTCACCTAGTTCCTTGAGAATATCTCTTTGAAGCCTGGTGAAGTGACAAAGGTAGTTCAGCGATAGCAAAGGTCGCTGAAGAAAACATCCGCTTTCCATACCTGTCCATGGTCCTAGAATCCTTGTTAGAGGATGGACAGGTACTGAAGGATCCGCAGTTCCTTCTTAGTGGCCGCCACCACCATAGCATCCACAGAGACGCCTTTGAAAGAAACTGTTTGTCCATAGGGGCGTAATAAACTTGGATGGTCTCCTGGGGACAGGTTCCACAGAATCTGGAGCTGCCCATGCCTTTGAGCCACTACCTGCATAAGTGGGTAGACACCCAGGAGGTGGAGGGTCGGGATCCAAAGCCTTCAGGTATACCGACTCATCGGATCAATGGATGGCCACCTCCTCTGTTTAAGGATTCAAGGATGTCTGAAAAGGAGACATCCTCAGAGGGGATCATGGGAACCCTCCGACTCATCTAAGTCGGTATCAGATGTAGTAGACTCAGGGAGTCTGTGTGTTTCCTCACACGTCTCCCTTCGAGGGGTTCACCTGCAGGATCAGGAGAAACTTCGAAGAGGAGGAAATTCCCAATGGTGAAACCTGGGGCGATGGATCCCTGGGCCTGAGAGCAAGAGGCTGGCAAGAGGTGTCTACAGGCACCAAGAGGGAGGAGCTAGAGGGATGGACTGCTGACCTGGCTCAGGAGCCAGGACACAAGGCTCCTCCCGGGAGACCGGAATATCCCGCCCGAGGACACAGGAATTCCCGGCTCCCCACTGTGAGGGAAGGCTCCAAGGCTGATGTCGGTGCCGAGCTTACAAAGCCGAAGCCCCCGAGGGAGAGAGAGCGGGTCGACAAGGGTCTGATACCACTAGCCCCTCGGAGCCGAAGAAGGAAATGGACCGGATCCCTCCAAGGAAGGTCTCAAGGAGGAGATCGGAGCCGAAGACGATGGAGCCAAAGGATGTTTCGCTCCGCGCCAAACAGTCGCTGTCCCGGGAGTCGGAGGAGGAAGTTCAAGGTGAAGCAATAGCGAAGTCTGCTGAGACGGGATATGGAGCATTTGGGCCAGTGCCTGCGACTTTAACAGCCTGCTTACCACCCTCTCTAAGTCGTGGTCAGACAGCCTGGAAGATCTCAAAGATCTCTTCGAGACGGTCATCGGAGCCGAAGTGAGGGAGAGAGCCTCTCAGCGATAGTCCCTGAATTCCAGATGGAGCCGGGGTTTCGGCTCGATGCTTGATAAGTGTGCTCTCTCCAGCGAGCCGAGACAAGGCCACGTAGATCGTCGGAACCAATCAGTGCCGAACCCACTACTTTCAAGCAGAAAGATCGGATCCAGCCGAGCCATCTCGGCTCAGATGAGAGCCGAGCCCCGGAGGAGGCTTAGATACTGTAGCCTGAACCTTCGGAGGCTTAGAAGGTTTACTGGACCCTGTTTTAGAGGGAGAACCTTCTGGCTTAAGTAAGCCACGGAGGATCAATTTATTCCTCCTTTCCTGCAGGACTCTCTACAAAAGAGTGACACAAAGCACAGGAGTCCTGCAGGTGCAAAGGCCCCAGGTAGTAACACAAGAGTGACCCCGCTGTCAGAGA